>NW_027175531.1:0-139032 GCF_028021215.1 Eschrichtius robustus
GGTTTCGCCATTCCAGCTACTTTACTAGCAATCTCCCTACTTGGAGAATCAGCACCTTTAACCTCCTGTTCCCTACAGGTTGCAATTTGTCCTGAGGATGAACGGGAAGAGGGGCAACCAATGAGAGACTAGATCTAGGTGTTGGGACAGGCACAGGTCACTCTATTTTCCCAACAGGAAGAAGAATTAACCACAGGCTCAGCCTGCCGCCCAGAAGCAGAATAGGGCCTGAGGCAATCCCGCGCTTTTGCGGCCAGCTCCCAAAAAAGACAGTTGAAAAATGGAGCTCAGGGAAACTGCAATTCACAAACCCGCAGAGTTATAAGTGATAACTCTCATCCACAGATATATTGAGGGAAGGCAACGAAGAGGATTTGAAAGCAAGGCAGAATTGCAGGAAACAGATTTCAGGAGGTAGATACGAATCGCCTTTAAAGCACATGAAAAGCGGCAAAAGGTCGACAATGATGCCCTTGGCCAAAAAGGGCGTATGCGTTTTTTCCTGAATATATTCAGGAAAAAACGCATACGCCCTTTTTGCCCAACCAAGCAACCTGGAAAGGCAAATCAGCGCTACAAAGATGTCTCGCTTCCCATCGGTCAAAAGGGCCATGCTGCAAAAAGTGTCAAAACCAGAAATGCAGGACAGGCCATGGAGAAATGGCAGCCTTGCTACACTGATGGGCGGGATGTAAATTGCCAACAGCCACTCTGGAGAAGTGTACGTTGTGTCCTGAAACATCGAAAAAAAACAGCTTAGGGATCATAGGGCACGTCCACTCATGGGCGTATAAATTGGAAAAACTAAAAATCAGCAAGACACAGGCACCCGAAAGTTTAGGGCTGCTCTGTTGACAAGAACCTCCACTTCATGACACCTTAAATATCCCAGGAAAGAGAAAAATGGATAAAGAAGTTGTGGTCCTTATGTACAATAGAATATCACTCAGACATGAAATCAATGTCATAAGGCTAGTAGAAGCAAGATGAGTGGATTTAGGTACGACGATCCTAAGTGAAATAAGTCACACAGAAAAAGACACTTATCATAAGCTATCACTTATAGAGGGAATGTAAAAACCGCTACACTTGAACTGAATTACAAAACAGAACAGAGTCACACGTTTAGAAAACACACTATGGCTGCTTAACGGGAATGGTGAGGTGGGGTGATGCATAAAACAAGGGTTTCAAATTCGCTGAGGTATCGTTCCATACACCCAATATGTAATAGACAAGACCTACTCCTTGCTCAGTGAACTGAACTCAACACCCCCTATTCACTGCACAAGAATATATGTGACTAGTAAGAATCTTAAAACCTATGTATTGATATCTGTCTGGAAGTGAGTCAAGTCGGTGTAAAGCCGCATAAACACAGCCATGAAAAGCAGCTAAACCCCATTATAAAAATAAATTACTTTTAAAAACCCGTAAAACAAAGACAGTGAAAGAGAGAGAAATTCTTACAAAATTCGTTCAGAGGCTGTGTTGCAACCTGGATTGACCATATCTAGACCCACAGCTGGATGAGATATAAGGGTGGATACTCTTGGGGCTGAGAGGTTGGGTGAGGTTGGGTGAGCAAACGCAGACCCTTTAAAGTAATACTGCGTGGTACCCATCCCATGGGTCCCAAATCTCCAGTTCAAGGGCATCTTCCTACATCGAAAACATGCATGAAAAACCCAGAAGATGGTACACCGTGTGATTTTGAAAGGTTTCTAAAACGCACCTCATTTCTCATCTCCTTGTGCTCGGTTTCGCCATTCCAGCTACTTTACTAGCAATCTCCCTACTTGGAGAATCAGCACCTTTAACCTCCTGTTCCCTACAGGTTTCAATTTGTCCTGAGGATGAACGGGAAGAGGGGCAACCAATGAGAGACTAGATCTAGGTGTTGGGACAGGCACAGGTCACTCTATTTTCCCAACAGGAAGAAGAATTAACCACAGGCTCAGACTGCCGCCCAGAAGCAGAATAGGGCCTGAGGCAATCCCGCGCTTTTGCGGCCAGCTCCCAAAAAAGACAGTTGAAAAATGGAGCTCAGGGAAACTGCAATTCACAAACCCGCAGAGTTATAAATGATAACTCTCATCCACAGATATATTGAGGGAAGGCAACGAAGAGGATTTGAAAGCAAGGCAGAATTGCAGGAAACAGATTTCAGGAAGTAGATACGAATCGCCTTTAAAGCACATGAAAAGCGGCGAAACGTCGACAATGATGCCCTTGGCCAAAAAGGGCGTATGCGTTTTTTCCTGAATATATTCAGGAAAAAACGCATACGCCCTTTTTGGCCAACCAAGCAACCTGGAAATGCAAATCAGCACTACAAAGAAGTCTCCCTTCCCATAGGTGAAAAGGGCCATGCTGCAAAATGTGTCAAAACCAGAAATGCAGGACAGGCCATGGAGAAATGGCAGCCTTGCTACACTGATGGGCGGGATGTAAATTGCCAACAGCCACACTGGAGAAGTGTACGTTGCGTCCTGAAACATCGAAAAAATACAGCTTAGGGAGCATAGGGCACGTCCACTCATGGGCGTATAAATTGGAAAAACTAAAAATCAGCAAGACACAGGCACCGGAAAGTTTAGGGCTGCTCTGTTGACAAGAACCTCCACTTCATGACACCTTAAATATCCCAGGAAAGAGAAAAATGGATAAAGAAGTTGTGGTCCTTATGTACAATGGAATATTACTCAGACATGAAATCAATGTTATAAGGCTAGTAGAAGCAAGATGAGTGGAGTTAGGAACGACGATTCTAAGTGAAATAAGTCACACAGAAAAAGACACTTATCATAAGCTATCACTTATAGAGGGAATGTCAAAACCGCTACACTTGAACTGACTTACAAAAGAGAACAGAGTCACACGTTTAGAAAACACACTATGGCTGCTTAACGGGAAAGGTGAGGTGGGGTGATGCATAAAACAAAGGTTTCAAATTAGCTCAGATACCGTTCCATACACCCAATATGTAATAGACAAGACCTACTCCTTGCTCAGTGAACTGGACTCAACACCCACTATTCACCGCACAAGAATATATCTGACTAGTAAGAATCTTAAAACCTATGTAATGATATCTCTCTGGAAGTGAGTCAAGAGGGTGTAAACCGCATAAACACAGCCGTGAAAAGCAGCTAAACCCCATTATAAAAATAAATTACTTTTAAAAACCCGTAAAACAAAGACAGTGAAAGAGAGAGAAATTCTTACAAAATTCGTTCAGAGGCTGTGATGCAACCTGGATTGGCCATATCTAGACCCACAGCTGGATGAGACATAAGGGTGGACACTCTTGGGGCTGAGAGGTTGGGTGAGGTTGGGTGAGCAAACGCAGACCCTTTAAAGTAAAACTGCATGGTACCCATCCCATGGGTCCCAAATCTCCAGGTTGAAGGGCATCTTCCTACATCGAAAACATGCATGAGAAACCCAGAAGATGGTACACCGTGTGATTTTCAAAGGGTTCTAAAACGCACCTCATTTCTCATCTCCTTGTGCTCGGGTTCGCCTTTCCAGCTACTTTACTAGCAATCTCCCTACTTGGAGAATCAGCACCTTTAACCTCCTGTTCCCTACAGGTTGCAATTTGTCCTGAGGATGAACGGGTAGAGGGGCAACCAATGAGAGACTAGATCTAGGTGTTGGGACAGGCACAGGTCACTCTATTTTCCCACAAGGAAGAAGAATTAACCACAGGCTCAGCCTGCCGCCCAGAAGCAGAATAGGGCCTGAGGCAATCCCGCGCTTTTGCGGCCAGCTCCCAAAAAAGACAGTTGAAAAATGGAGCTCAGGGAAACTGCAATTCACAAACCCGCAGAGTTATAAATGATAACTCTCATCCACAGATATATTGAGGGAAGGCAACGAAGAGGATTTGAAAGCAAGGCAGAATTGCAGGAAACAAATTTCAGGAGGTAGATACGAATCGCCTTTAAAGCACATGAAAAGCGGCAAAACGTCGACAATGATGCCCTTGGCCAAAAAGGGCGTATGCGTTTTTTCCTGAATATATTCAGGAAAAAACGCATACGCCCTTTTTGGCCAACCAAGCAACCTGGAAAGGCAAATCAGCGCTACAAAGAAGTATCGCTTCCCATCGGTCAAAAGGGCCATGCTGCAAAAAGTGTCAAAACCAGAAATGCAGGACAGGCCATGGAGAAATGGCAGCCTTGCTACACTGATGGGCGGGATGTAAATTGCCAACAGCCACTCTGGAGAAGTGTACGTTGTGTCCTGAAACATGGAAAAAATACAGCTTAGGGAGCATAGGGCACGTCCACTCATGGGCGTATAAATTGGAAAAACTAAAAATCAGCAAGACACAGGCACCGGAAAGTTTAGGGCTGCTCTGTTGACAAGAACCTCCACTTCATGACACCTTAAATATCCCAGGAAAGAGAAAAATGGATAAAGAAGTTGTGGTCCTTATGTACAATGGAATATCACTCAGACATGAAATCAATGTCATAAGGCTAGTAGAAGCAAGATGAGTGGAGTTAGGTACGACGATCCTAAGTGAAATAAGTCACACAGAAAAAGACACTTATCATAAGCTATCACTTATAGAGGGAATGTAAAAACCGCTACACGTGAACTGAATTACAAAACAGAACAGAGTCACACGTTTAGAAAACACACTATGGCTGCTTAACGGGAAAGGTGAGGTGGGGTGATGCATAAAACAAGGGTTTCAAATTCGCTGAGGTATCGTTCCATACACCCAATATGTAATAGACAAGACCTACTCCTTGCTCAGTGAACTGAACTCAACACCCCCTATTCACTGCACAAGAATATATGTGACTAGTAAGAATCTTAAAACCTATGTATTGTTATCTGTCTGGAAGTGAGTCAAGTGGGTGTAAAGCCGCATAAACACAGCCATGAAAAGCAGCTAAACCCCATTATAAAAATAAATTACTTTTAAAAACCCATAAAACAAAGACAGTGAAAGAGAGAGAAATTCTTACAAAATTCGTTCAGAGGCTGTGATGCAACCTGGATTGACCATATCTAGACCCACAGCTGGATGAGATATAAGGCTGGACACTCTTGGGGCTGAGAGGTTGGGTGAGGTTGGGTGAGCAAACGCAGACCCTTTAAAGTAATACTGCGTGGAACCCATCCCATGGGTCCCAAATCTCCAGTTCAAGGGCATCTTCCTACATCGAAAACATGCATGAAAAACCCAGAAGGTGGTACACCGTGTGATTTTGAAAGGTTTCTAAAACGCACCTCATTTCTCATCTCCTTGTGCTCGGTTTCGCCATTCCAGCTAATTTACTAGCAATCTCCCTACTTGGAGAATCAGCACCTTTAACCACCTGTTCCCTACAGGTTGCAATTTGTCCTGAGGATGAACGGGAAGAGGGGCAACCAATGAGAGACTAGATCTAGGTGTTGGGACAGGCACAGGTCACTCTATTTTCCCAACAGGAAGAAGAATTAACCACAGGCTCAGCCTGCCGCCCAGAAGCAGAATAGGGCCTGAGGCAATCCCGCGCTTTTGCGGCCAGCTCCCAAAGAAGAGAGTTGAAAATTGGAGCTCAGGGAAACTGCAATTCACAAACCCGCAGAGTTATAAATGATAACTCTCATCCACAGATATATTGAGGGAAGGCAACGAAGAGGATTTGAAAGCAAGGCAGAATTGCAGGAAAGAGATTTCAGGAAGTAGATACGAATCGCCTTTAAAGCACATGAAAAGCGGCGAAACGTCGACAATGATGCCCTTGGCCAAAAAGGGCGTATGTGTTTTTTCCTGAATATATTCAGGAAAAAACGCATACGCCCTTTTTGGCCAACCAAGCAACCTGGAAATGCAAATCAGCACTACAAAGAAGTCTCGCTTCCCATAGGTGAAAAGGGCCATGCTGCAAAATGTGTCAAAACCAGAAATGCAGGACAGGCCATGGAGAAATGGCAGCCTTGCTACACTGATGGGCGGGATGTAAATTGCCAACAGCCACTCTGGAGAAGTGTACGTTGCGTCCTGAAACATCGAAAAAATACAGCTTAGGGAGCATAGGGCACGTCCACTCATGGGCGTATAAATTGGAAAAACTAAAAATCAGCAAGACACTGGCACCGGAAAGTTTAGGGCTGCTCTGTTGACAAGAACCTCCACTTCATGACACCTTAAATATCCCAGGAAAGAGAAAAATGGATAAAGAAGTTGTGGTCCTTATGTACAATGGAATATCACTCAGACATGAAATCAATGTTATAAGGCTAGTAGAAGCAAGATGAGTGGAGTTAGGAAAGACGATTCTAAGTGAAATAAGTCACACAGAAAAAGACACTTATCATAAGCTATCACTTATAGAGGGAATGTAAAAACCGCTACACTTGAACTGACTTACAAAAGAGAACAGAGTCACACGTTTAGAAAACACACTATGGCTGCTTAACGGGAAAGGTGAGGTGGGGTGATGCATAAAACAAAGGTTTCAAATTAGCTCAGATACCGTTCCATACACCCAATATGTAATAGACAAGACCTACTCCTTGCTCAGTGAACTGGACTCAACACCCCCTATTCACCGCACAAGAATATATCTGACTAGTAAGAATCTTAAAACCTATGTAATGATATCTCTCTGGAAGTGAGACAAGAGGGTGTAAACCGCATAAACACAGCCGTGAAAAGCAGCTAAACCCCATTATAAAAATAAATTACTTTTAAAAACCCGTAAAACAAAGACAGTGAAAGAGAGAGAAATTCTTACAAAATTCGTTCAGAGGCTGTGATGCAACCTGGATTAGCCATATCTAGACCCAAAGCTGGATGAGACATAAGGGTGGACACTCTTGGGGCTGAGAGGTTGGGTGAGGTTGGGTGAGCAAACGCAGACCCTTTAAAGTAAAACTGCATGGTACCCATCCCATGGGTCCCAAATCTCCAGGTTGAAGGGCATCTTCCTACATCGAAAACATGCATGAGAAACCCAGAAGATGGTACACCGTGTGATTTTGAAAGGGTTCTAAAACGCACCTCATTTCTCATCTCCTTGTGCTCGGGTTCGCCTTTCCAGCTACTTTACTAGCAATCTCCCTACTTGGAGAATCAGCACCTTTAACCTCCTGTTCCCTACAGGTTGCAATTTGTCCTGAGGATGAACGGGTAGAGGGGCAACCAATGAGAGACTAGATCTAGGTGTTGGGACAGGCACAGGTCACTCTATTTTCCCACAAGGAAGAAGAATTAACCACAGGCTCAGCCTGCCGCCCAGAAGCAGAATAGGGCCTGAGGCAATCCCGCGCTTTTGCGGCCAGCTCCCAAAAAAGACAGTTGAAAAATGGAGCTCAGGGAAACTGCAATTCACAAACCCGCAGAGTTATAAATGATAACTCTCATCCACAGATATATTGAGGGAAGGCAACGAAGAGGATTTGAAAGCAAGGCAGAATTGCAGGAAACAGATTTCAGGAGGTAGATACGAATCGCCTTTAAAGCACATCAAAAGCGGCAAAACGTCCACAATGATGCCCTTGGCCAAAAAGGGCGTATGCGTTTTTTCCTGAATATATTCAGGAAAAAACGCATACGCCCTTTTTGGCCAACCAAGCAACCTGGAAAGGCAAATCAGCGCTACAAAGAAGTCTCGCTTCCCATCGGTGAAAAGGGCCATGCTGCAAAAAGTGTCAAAACCAGAAATGCAGGACAGGCCATGGAGAAATGGCAGCCTTGCTACACTGATGGGCGGGATGTAAATTACCAACAGCCACTCTGGAGAAGTGTACGTTGTGTCCTGAAACATGGAAAAAAAACAGCTTAGGGAGCATAGGGCACGTCCACTCATGGGCGTATAAATTGGAAAAACTAAAAATCAGCAAGACACAGGCACCGGAAAGTTTAGGGCTGCTCTGTTGACAAGAACCTCCACTTCATGACACCTTAAATATCCCAGGAAAGAGAAAAATGGATAAAGAAGTTGTGGTCCTTATGTACAATGGAATATCACTCAGACATGAAATCAATGTTATAAGGCTAGTAGAAGCAAGATGAGTGGAGTTAGGTACGACGATTCTAAGTGAAATAAGTCACACAGAAAAAGACACTTATCATAAGCTATCACTTATAGAGGGAATGTAAAAACCGCTACACTTGAACTGAATTACAAAAGAGAACAGAGTCACACGTTTAGAAAACACACTATGGCTGCTTAACGGGAAAGGTGAGGTGGGGTGATGCATAAAACAAGGGTTTCAAATTCGCTGAGGTATCGTTCCATACACCCAATATGTAATAGACAAGATCTACTCCTTGCTCAGTGAACTGAACTCAACACCCCCTATTCACTGCACAAGAATATATGTGACTAGTAAGAATATTAAAACCTATGTATTGATATCTGTCTGGAAGTGAGTCAAGTGGGTGCAAAGCCGCATAAACACTGCCATGAAAAGCAGCTAAACCCCATTATAAATATAAATTACTTTTAAAAACCCGTAAAACAAAGACAGTGAAAGAGAGAGAAATACTTACAAAATTCGTTCAGAGGCTGTGTTGCAACCTGGATTGACCATATCTAGACCCACAGCTGGATGAGATATAAGGGTGGACACTCTTGGGGCTGAGATGTTGGGTGAGGTTGGGTGAGCAAACGCAGACCCTTTAAAGTAATACTGCGTGGTACCCATCACATGGGTCCCAAATCTCCAGTTCAAGGGCATCTTCCTACATCGAAAACATGCATGAAAAACCCAGAAGATGGTACACCGTGTGATTTTGAAAGGTTTCTATAATGCACCTCATTTCTCATCTCCTTGTGCTCGGTTTCGCCATTCCAGCTACTTTACTAGCAATCTCCCTACTTGGAGAATCAGCACCTTTAACCTCCTGTTCCCTACAGGTTGCAATTTGTCCTGAGGATGAACGGGAAGAGGGGCAACCAATGAGAGACTAGATCTAGGTGTTGGGACAGGCACAGGTCACTCTATTTTCCCAACAGGAAGAAGAATTAACCACAGGCTCAGCCTGCCGCCCAGAAGCAGAATAGGGCCTGAGGCAATCCCGCGCTTTTGCGGCCAGCTCCCAAAAAAGACAGTTGAAAAATGGAGCTCAGGGGCACTGCAATTCACAAACCTGCTGAGTTATAAATGATAACTCTCGTCCACAAATATATTGAGGGAAGGCAACGAAGAGGATTTGAAAGCAAGGCAGAATTGCAGGAAACAGGTTTCAGGAGGTAGATTCGAATCGCCTTTAAAGCACATGAAAAGTGGCAAAACGTCGACAATGATGCCCTTGGCCAAAAAGGGCGTATGCGTTTTTTCCTGAATATATTCAGGAAAAAACGGATACGCCCTTTTTGGCCAACCAAGCAACCTGTAAAGGCAAATCAGCGCTACAAAGAAGTCTCGCTTCCCATCGGTGAAAAGGGCCATGCTGCAAAAAGTGTCAAAACCAGAAAGGCAGGACAGGCCATGGAGAAATAGCAGCCTTGCTACGCTGATGGGCGGGATGTAAATTGCCAACAGCCACTCTGGAGAAGTGTATGTTGTGTCCTCAAACATCGAAAAAACACAGCTTAGGGAGCATAGGGCACGTCCAGTCATGGGAGTACAAATTGGGAAAACTAAAAATCAGCAAGACACAGGCACCCAAAAGTTTAGGGCTGCTCTGTTGACAAGAACCTCCACTTCATGACACCTTAAATATCCCAGGAAAGAGAAAAATGGATAAAGAAGTTGTGGTCCTTATGTACAATGGAATATCACTCAGACATGAAATCAATGTCATAAGGCTAGTAGAAGCAAGATGAGTGGATTTAGGTACAACGATTCTAAGTGAAATAAGTCACACAGAAAAAGACACTTATCATAAGCTATCACTTATAGAGGGAATGTAAAAACCACTACACTTGAACTGAATTACAAAACAGAACAGAGTCACACGTTTAGAAAACACACTATGGCTGCTTAACGGGAAAGGTGAGGTGGGGTGATGCATAAAACAAGGGTTTCAAATTCGCTCAGATACCGTTCCATACACCCAATATGTAATAGACAAGACCTACTCCTTGCTCAGTGAACTGGACTCAACACCCCCTATTCACCGCACAAGAATATATGTGACTAGTAAGAATCTTAAAACCTATGTATTGATGTCTGTCTGGAAGTGAGTCAAGTGTGTGTAAAGCCGCATAAACACAGCCGTGAAAAGCAGCTAAACCCCATTATAAAAATAAATTACTTTCAAAAACCCATAAAACAAAGACAGTGAAAGAGAGAGAAATTCTTACAAAATTCGTTCAGAGGCTGTGATGCAACCTGGATTGACCATATCTAGACCCACAGCTGGATGAGACATAAGGGTGGACACTCTTGGGGCTGAGAGGTTGGGTGAGGTTGGGTGAGCAAACGCAGACCCTTTAAAGTAATACTGCGTGGTACCCATCCCATGGGTCCCAAATCTCCAGGTTCAAGGGCATCTTCCTACATCGAAAACATGCATGAGAAACCCAGAAGATGGTACACCGTGTGATTTTGAAAGGGTTCTAAAACGCACCTCATTTCTCATCTCCTTGTGCTCGGGTTCGCCTTTCCAGCTACTTTACTAGCACTCTCCCTACTGGGAGAATCAGCTCCTTTAACCTCCTGTTCCCTACAGGTTGCAATTTGTCCTGAGGATGAACGGGAAGAGGGGCAACCAATGAGAGACTAGATCTAGGTGTTGGGACAGGCAGAGGTCACTCTATTTTCCCACCAGGAAGAAGAATTAACCACAGGCTCAGCCTGCCGCCCGGAACCAGAATAGGGCCTGAGGCAATCCCGTGCTTTTGCCTTCAGCTCCCAAAAAAGACAGTTGAAAAATGGAGCTCAGGGAGACTGCAATTCCAAACCTGCAGAGTTATAAATGATAACTATCGTCCACAAATATATTGAGGGAAGGCAACGAAGAGGATTTGAAAGCAAGGCAGAATTGCAGGAAACAGATTTCAGGAGGTAGATTCGAATCGCCTTTAAAGCACATGAAAAGCGGCAAAACGTCGACAATGATGCCCTTGGCCAAAAAGGGCTTATGCGTTTTTTCCTGAATATATTCAGGAAAAAACGCATACGCACTTTTTGGCCAACCAAGCAACCTGGAAAGGCAAATCAGCGCTACATAGAAGTCTCGCTTCCCATCGGTCAAAAGGGCCATGCTGCAAAAAGTGTCAAAACCAGAAATGCAGGACAGGCCATAGAGAAATGGCAGCCTTGCTACACTGATGGGCGGGATGTAAATTGCCAACAGCCACTCTGGAGAAGTGTACGTTGTGTCCTGAAACATCGAAAAAAAACAGCTTAGGGAGCATAGGGCACGTCCACTCATAGGCGTATAAATTGGGAAAACTAAAAATCAGCAAGACACAGGCACCCCAAAGTTTAGGGCTGCTCTGTTGACAAGAACCTCCACTTCATGACACCTTAAATATCCCAGGAAAGAGAAAAATGGATAAAATAGTTGTAGTCCTTAAGTACAATGGAATATCACTCAGACATGAAATCAATGTCATAAGGCTAGTAGAAGCAAGATGAGTGGATTTAGGTATGACGATTCTAAGTGAAATAAGTCACACAGAAAAAGACACTTATCATAAGCTATCACTTATAGACGGAATGTAAAAACCGCTACACTTGAACTGAATTACAAAAGAGAACAGAGTCACACGTTTAGAAAACACACTATGGCTGCTTAACGGGAAAGTTGAGGTGGGGTGATGCGTAAAACAAGGGTTTCAAATTAGCTCAGATACCGTTCCATACACCCAATATGTAATAGACAAGACCTACTCCTTGCTCAGTGAACTGGACTCAACACCCCCTATTCACCGCACAAGAATATATCTGACAACTAAGAATCTTAAAACCTATGTATTGATATCTCTCTGGAAGTAAGTCAAGTGGGTGTAAAGCTGCATAAACAGAGCTGTGAAAAGCAGCTAAACCCCATTATAAAAATAAATTACTTTTAAAAACCCGTAAAACAAAGACAGTGAAAGAGAGAGAAATTCTTACAAAATTCGTTCAGAGGCTGTGATGCAACCTGGATTGACCATATCTAGACCCACAGCTGGATGAGACATAAGGGTGGACACTCTTAGGGCTGACAGGTTTGGTGAGGTTGGGTGAGCAAACGCAGACCCTTTAAAGTAATACTGCGTGGTACCCATCCCATGGGTCCCAAATCTCCAGGTTCAAGGGCATCTTCCTACACCGAAAACTTGCATGAGAAACCCAGAAGATGGTACACCGTGTGATCGGAAAAGGTTTCTAAAATGCACCTCATTTCTCATCTCCTTGTGCTCGGGTTCGCCATTCCAGCTACTTTACTAGCAATCTCCCTACTTGGAGAATCAGCACCTTTAACCTCCTGTTCCCTACAGGTTGCAATTTGTCCTGAGGATGAACGGGTAGAGGGGCAACCAATGAGAGACTAGATCTAGGTGTTGGGACAGGCACAGGTCACTCTATTTTCCCACAAGGAAGAAGAATTAACCACAGGCTCAGCCTGCCGCCCAGAAGCAGAATAGGGCCTGAGGCAATCCCGCGCTTTTGCGGCCAGCTCCCAAAAAAGACAGTTGAAAAATGGAGCTCAGGGAAACTGCAATTCACAAACCCGCAGAGTTATAAATGATAACTCTCATCCACAGATATATTGAGGGAAGGCAACGAAGAGGATTTGAAAGCAAGGCAGAATTGCAGGAAACAGATTTCAGGAGGTAGATACGAATCGCCTTTAAAGCACATGAAAAGCGGCAAAACGTCCACAATGATGCCCTTGGCCAAAAAGGGCGTATGCGTTTTTTCCTGAATATATTCAGGAAAAAACGCATACGCCCTTTTTGGCCAACCAAGCAACCTGGAAAGGCAAATCAGCGCTACAAAGAAGTCTCGCTTCCCATCGGTCAAAAGGGCCATGCTGCAAAAAGTGTCAAAACGAGAAATGCAGGACAGGCCATGGAGAAATGGCAGCCTTGCTACACTGATGGGCGGGATGTAAATTACCAACATCCACTCTGGAGAAGTGTACGTTGTGTCCTGAAACATGGAAAAAAAACAGCTTAGGGAGCATAGGGCACGTCCACTCATGGGCGTATAAATTGGAAAAACTAAAAATCAGCAAGACACAGGCACCGGAAAGTTTAGGGCTGCTCTGTTGACAAGAACCTCCACTTCATGACACCTTAAATATCCCAGGAAAGAGAAAAATGGATAAAGAAGTTGTGGTCCTTATGTACAATGGAATATCACTCAGACATGAAATCAATGTTATAAGGCTAGTAGAAGCAAGATGAGTGGAGTTAGGTACGACGATTCTAAGTGAAATAAGTCACACAGAAAAAGACACTTATCATAAGCTATCACTTATAGAGGGAATGTAAAAACCGCTACACTTGAACTGAATTACAAAAGAGAACAGAGTCACACGTTTAGAAAACACACTATGGCTGCTTAACGGGAAAGGTGAGGTGGGGTGATGCATAAAACAAGGGTTTCAAATTCGCTGAGGTATCGTTCCATACACCCAATATGTAATAGACAAGATCTACTCCTTGCTCAGTGAACTGAACTCAACACCCCCTATTCACTGCACAAGAATATATGTGACTAGTAAGAATATTAAAACCTATGTATTGATATCTGTCTGGAAGTGAGTCAAGTGGGTGCAAAGCCGCATAAACACTGCCATGAAAAGCAGCTAAACCCCATTATAAAAATAAATTACTTTTAAAAACCCGTAAAACAAAGACAGTGAAAGAGAGAGAAATACTTACAAAATTCGTTCAGAGGCTGTGATGCAACCTGGATTGACCATATCTAGACCCACAGCTGGATGAGATATAAGGGTGGACACTCTTGGGGCTGAGATGTTGGGTGAGGTTGGGTGAGCAAACGCAGACCCTTTAAAGTAATACTGCGTGGTACCCATCACATGGGTCCCAAATCTCCAGTTCAAGGGCATCTTCCTACATCGAAAACATGCATGAAAAACCCAGAAGATGGTACACCGTGTGATTTTGAAAGGTTTCTATAATGCACCTCATTTCTCATCTCCTTGTGCTCGGTTTCGCCATTCCAGCTACTTTACTAGCAATCTCCCTACTTGGAGAATCAGCACCTTTAACCTCCTGTTCCCTACAGGTTGCAATTTGTCCTGAGGATGAACGGGAAGAGGGGCAACCAATGAGAGACTAGATCTAGGTGTTGGGACAGGCACAGGTCACTCTATTTTCCCAACAGGAAGAAGAATTAACCACAGGCTCAGCCTGCCGCCCAGAAGCAGAATAGGGCCTGAGGCAATCCCGCGCTTTTGCGGCCAGCTCCCAAAAAAGACAGTTGAAAAATGGAGCTCAGGGGCACTGCAATTCACAAACCTGCTGAGTTATAAATGATAACTCTCGTCCACAAATATATTGAGGGAAGGCAACGAAGAGGATTTGAAAGCAAGGCAGAATTGCAGGAAACAGGTTTCAGGAGGTAGATTCGAATCGCCTTTAAAGCACATGAAAAGTGGCAAAACGTCGACAATGATGCCCTTGGCCAAAAAGGGCGTATGCGTTTTTTCCTGAATATATTCAGGAAAAAACGGATACGCCCTTTTTGGCCAACCAAGCAACCTGTAAAGGCAAATCAGCGCTACAAAGAAGTCTCGCTTCCCATCGGTGAAAAGGGCCATGCTGCAAAAAGTGTCAAAACCAGAAATGCAGGACAGGCCATGGAGAAATAGCAGCCTTGCTACGCTGATGGGCGGGATGTAAATTGCCAACAGCCACTCTGGAGAAGTGTATGTTGTGTCCTCAAACATCGAAAAAACACAGCTTAGGGATCATAGGGCACGTCCACTCATGGGAGTACAAATTGGGAAAACTAAAAATCAGCAAGACACAGGCACCCAAAAGTTTAGGGCTGCTCTGTTGACAAGAACCTCCACTTCATGACACCTTAAATATCCCAGGAAAGAGAAAAATGGATAAAGAAGTTGTGGTCCTTATGTACAATGGAATATCACTCAGACATGAAATCAATGTCATAAGGCTAGTAGAAGCAAGATGAGTGGATTTAGGTACAACGATTCTAAGTGAAATAAGTCACACAGAAAAAGACACTTATCATAAGCTATCACTTATAGAGGGAATGTAAAAACCACTACACTTGAACTGAATTACAAAACAGAACAGAGTCACACGTTTAGAAAACACACTATGGCTGCTTAACGGGAAAGGTGAGGTGGGGTGATGCATAAAACAAGGGTTTCAAATTCGCTCAGATACCGTTCCATACACCCAATATGTAATAGACAAGACCTACTCCTTGCTCAGTGAACTGGACTCAACACCCCCTATTCACCGCACAAGAATATATGTGACTAGTAAGAATCTTAAAACCTATGTATTGATGTCTGTCTGGAAGTGAGTCAAGTGTGTGTAAAGCCGCATAAACACAGCCGTGAAAAGCAGCTAAACCCCATTATAAAAATAAATTACTTTCAAAAACCCATAAAACAAAGACAGTGAAAGAGAGAGAAATTCTTACAAAATTCGTTCAGAGGCTGTGATGCAACCTGGATTGACCATATCTAGACCCACAGCTGGATGAGACATAAGGGTGGACACTCTTGGGGCTGAGAGGTTGGGTGAGGTTGGGTGAGCAAACGCAGACCCTTTAAAGTAATACTGCGTGTTACCCATCCCATGGGTCCCAAATCTCCAGGTTCAAGGGCATCTTCCTACATCGAAAACATGCATGAGAAACCCAGAAGATGGTACACCGTGTGATTTTGAAAGGGTTCTAAAATGCACCTCATTTCTCATCTCCTTGTGCTCGGGTTCGCCTTTCCAGCTACTTTACTAGCACTCTCCCTACTGGGAGAATCAGCTCCTTTAACCTCCTGTTCCCTACAGGTTGCAATTTGTCCTGAGGATGAACGGGAAGAGGGGCAACCAATGAGAGACTAGATCTAGGTGTTGGGACAGGCAGAGGTCACTCTATTTTCCCACCAGGAAGAAGAATTAACCACAGGCTCAGCCTGCCGCCCGGAACCAGAATAGGGCCTGAGGCAATCCCGTGCTTTTGCCGTCAGCTCCCAAAAAAGACAGTTGAAAAATGGAGCTCAGGGAGACTGCAATTCCAAACCTGCAGAGTTATAAATGATAACTATCGTCCACAAATATATTGAGGGAAGGCAACGAAGAGGATTTGAAAGCAAGGCAGAATTGCAGGAAACAGATTTCAGGAGGTAGATTCGAATCGCCTTTAAAGCACATGAAAAGCGGCAAAACGTCGACAATGATGCCCTTGGCCAAAAAGGGCTTATGCGTTTTTTCCTGAATATATTCAGGAAAAAACGCATACGCACTTTTTGGCCAACCAAGCAACCTGGAAAGGCAAATCAGCGCTACATAGAAGTCTCGCTTCCCATCGGTCAAAAGGGCCATGCTGCAAAAAGTGTCAAAACCAGAAATGCAGGACAGGCCATAGAGAAATGGCAGCCTTGCTACACTGATGGGCGGGATGTAAATTGCCAACAGCCACTCTGGAGAAGTGTACGTTGTGTCCTGAAACATCGAAAAAAAACAGCTTAGGGAGCATAGGGCACGTCCACTCATAGGCGTATAAATTGGGAAAACTAAAAATCAGCAAGACACAGGCACCCCAAAGTTTAGGGCTGCTCTGTTGACAAGAACCTCCACTTCATGACACCTTAAATATCCCAGGAAAGAGAAAAATGGATAAAATAGTTGTAGTCCTTAAGTACAATGGAATATCACTCAGACATGAAATCAATGTCATAAGGCTAGTAGAAGCAAGATGAGTGGATTTAGGTATGACGATTCTAAGTGAAATAAGTCACACAGAAAAAGACACTTATCATAAGCTATCACTTATAGACGGAATGTAAAAACCGCTACACTTGAACTGAATTACAAAAGAGAACAGAGTCACACGTTTAGAAAACACACTATGGCTGCTTAACGGGAAAGTTGAGGTGGGGTGATGCGTAAAACAAGGGTTTCAAATTAGCTCAGATACCGTTCCATACACCCAATATGTAATAGACAAGACCTACTCCTTGCTCAGTGAACTGGACTCAACACCCCCTATTCACCGCACAAGAATATATCTGAAAACTAAGAATCTTAAAACCTATGTATTGATATCTCTCTGGAAGTAAGTCAAGTGGGTGTAAAGCTGCATAAACAGAGCTGTGAAAAGCAGCTAAACCCCATTATAAAAATAAATTACTTTTAAAAACCCGTAAAACAAAGACAGTGAAAGAGAGAGAAATTCTTACAAAATTCGTTCAGAGGCTGTGATGCAACCTGGATTGACCATATCTAGACCCACAGCTGGATGAGACATAAGGGTGGACACTCTTAGGGCTGACAGGTTTGGTGAGGTTGGGTGAGCAAACGCAGACCCTTTAAAGTAATACTGCGTGGTACCCATCGCATGGGTCCCAAATCTCCAGGTTCAAGGGCATCTTCCTACACCGAAAACTTGCATGAGAAACCCAGAAGATGGTACACCGTGTGATCGGAAAAGGTTTCTAAAATGCACCTCATTTCTCATCTCCTTGTGCTCGGGTTCGCCATTCCAGCTTCTTTACTAGTAATCTCCCTACTCGGCTAATCAGCACCTTTAACCTCCTGTTCCGTACAGGTTGCAATTTGTCCTGAGGATGAAAGGGAAGGGGGAAACCAATGAGAGACTAGATCTAGGTGTTGGGACAGGCACAGGTCACTCTATTTTCCCAACAGGAAGAAGAATTAACCACAGGCTCAGCCTGCCGCCCAGAAGCAGAATAGGGCCTGAGGCAATCCCGCGCTTTTGCGGCCAGCTCCCAAAAAAGACAGTTGAAAAATGGAGCTCAGGGAAATTGCAATTCACAAACCCGCAGAGTTATAAATGATAACTCTCATCCACAGATATATTGAGGGAAGGCAACGAAGAGGATTTGAAAGCAAGGCAGAATTGCAGGAAACAGATTTCAGGAGGTAGATACGAATCGCCTTTAAAGCACATGAAAAGCGGCAAAACGTCGACAATGATGCCCTTGGCCAAAAAGGGCGTATGCGTTTTTTCCTGAATATATTCAGGAAAAAACGCATACGGCTTTTTTGGCCAACCAAGCAACCTGGAAAGGCAAATCAGCGCTACAAAGAAGTCTCGCTTCCCATCGGTGAAAAGGGCCATGCTGCAAAAAGTGTCAAAACCAGAAATGCAGGACAGGCCATGGAGAAATGGCAGCCTTGCTACACTGATAGGCGGGATGTAAATTGCCAACAGCCACTCGGAAAAGTGTACGTTGCGTCCTGAAACATCGAAAAAATACAGCTTAGGGAGCATAGGGCACGTCCACTCATGGGCGTATAAATTGGAAAAACTAAAAATCAGCAAGACACAGGCACCGGAAAGTTTAGGGCTGCTCTGTTGACAAGAACCTCCACTTCATGACACCTTAAATATCCCAGGAAAGAGAAAAATGGATAAAGAAGTTGTGGTCCTTATGTACAATGGAATATCACTCAGACATGAAATCAATGTCATAAGGCTAGTAGAAGCAAGATGAGTGGAGTTAGGTACGACGATCCTAAGTGAAATAAGTCACACAGAAAAAGACACTTATCATAAGCTATCACTTATAGAGGGAATGTAAAAACCGCTACACTTGAACTGAATTACAAAACAGAACAGAGTCACACGTTTAGAAAACACACTATGGCTGCTTAACGGGAATGGTGAGGTGGGGTGATGCATAAAACAAGGGTTTCAAATTCGCTCAGATACCGTTCCATACACCCAATATGTAATAGACAAGACCTACTCCTTGCTCAGTGAACTGGACTCAACACCCCCTATTCACCACACAAGAATATATGTGACTAGTAAGAATCTTAAAACCTATGTATTGATATCTCTCTGGAAGTGAGTCAAGTGGGTGTAAAGCCGCATAAACACAGCCATGAAAAGCAGCTAAACCCCATTATAAAAATAAATTACTTTTAAAAACCCATAAAACAAAGACAGTGAAAGAGAGAGAAATTCTTACAAAATTCGTTCAGAGGCTGTGATGCAACCTGGATTGACCATATCTAGACCCACACCTGGATGAGACATAAGGGTGGACACTCTTGGGGCTGAGAGGTTGGGTGAGGTTGGGTGAGAAAACGCAGACCCTTTAAAGTAATACTGCGTGGTACCCATCCCATGGGTCCCAAATCTCCAGTTCAAGGGCATCTTCCTACATCGAAAACATGCATGAAAAACCCAGAAGATGTTACACCGTGTGATTTTGAAAGGTTTCTAAAACGCACCTCATTTCTCATCTCCTTGTGCTCGGTTTCGCCATTCCAGCTACTTTACTAGCAATCTCCCTACTTGGAGAATCAGCACCTTTAACCTCCTGTTCCCTACAGGTTTCAAATTGTCCTGAGGATGAACGGGAAGAGGGGCAACCAATGAGAGACTAGATCTAGGTGTTGGGACAGGCACAGGTCACTCTATTTTCCCAACAGGAAGAAGAATTAACCACAGGTTCAGCCTGCCGCCCAGAAGCAGAATAGGGCCTGAGGCAATCCCGCGCTTTTGCGGCCAGCTCCCAAAAAAGACAGTTGAAAAATGGAGCTCAGGGAAACTGCAATTCACAAACCCGCAGAGTTATAAATGATAACTCTCATCCACAGATATATTGAGGGAAGGCAACGAAGAGGATTTGAAAGCAAGGCAGAATTGCAGGAAAGAGATTTCAGGAAGTAGATACGAATCGCCTTTAAAGCACATGAAAAGCGGCGAAACGTCGACAATGATGCCCTTGGCCAAAAAGGGCGTATGCGTTTTTTCCTGAATATATTCAGGAAAAAACGCATACGCCCTTTTTGGCCAACCAAGCAACCTGGAAATGCAAATCAGCACTACAAAGAAGTCTCGCTTCCCATAGGTGAAAAGGGCCATGCTGCAAAAAGTGTCAAAACCAGAAATGCAGGACAGGCCATGGAGAAATGGCAGCCTTGCTACACTGATGGGTGGGATGTAAATTGCCAACAGCCACTCTGGAGAAGTGTACGTTGCGTCCTGAAACATCGAAAAAATACAGCTTAGGGAGCATAGGGCACGTCCACTCATGGGCGTATAAATTGGAAAAACTAAAAATCAGCAAGACACAGGCACCCGAAAGTTTAGGGCTGCTCTGTTGACAAGAACCTCCACTTCATGACACCTTAAATATCCCAGGAAAGAGAAAAATGGATAAAGAAGTTGTGGTCCTTATGTACAATGGAATATCACTCAGACATGAAATCAATGTTATAAGGCTAGTAGAAGCAAGATGAGTGGAGTTAGGAACGACGATTCTAAGTGAAATAAGTCACACAGAAAAAGACACTTATCATAAGCTATCACTTATAGAGGGAATGTAAAAACCGCTACACTTGAACTGACTTACAAAAGAGAACAGAGTCACACGTTTAGAAAACACACTATGGCGGCTTAACGGGAAAGGTGAGGTGGGGTGATGCATAAAACAAGGGTTTCAAATTAGCTCAGATACCGTTCCATACACCCAATATGTAATAGACAAGACCTACTCCTTGCTCAGTGAACTGGACTCAACACCCACTATTCACCGCACAAGAATATATCTGACTAGTAAGAATCTTAAAACCTATGTAATGATATCTCTCTGGAAGTGAGTCAAGAGGGTGTAAACCGTATAAACACAGCCGTGAAAAGCAGCTAAACCCCATTATAAAAATAAATTACTTTTAAAAACCCGTAAAACAAAGACAGTGAAAGAGAGAGAAATTCTTACAAAATTCGTTCAGAGGCTGTGATGCAACCTGGATTCGCCATATCTAGACCCACAGCTGGATGAGACATAAGGGTGGACACTCTTGGGGCTGAGAGGTTGGGTGAGGTTGGGTGAGCAAACGCAGACCCTTTAAAGTAAAACTGCATGGTACCCATCCCATGGGTCCCAAATCTCCAGGTTGAAGGGCATCTTCCTACATCGAAAACATGCATGAGAAACCCAGAAGATGGTACACCGTGTGATTTTCAAAGGGTTCTAAAACGCACCTCATTTCTCATCTCCTTGTGTTCGGGTTCGCCTTTCCAGCTACTTTACTAGCAATCTCCCTACTTGGAGAATCAGCACCTTTAACCTCCTGTTCCCTACAGGTTGCAATTTGTCCTGAGGATGAACGGGTAGAGGGGCAACCAATGAGAGACTAGATCTAGGTGTTGGGACAGGCACAGGTCACTCTATTTTCCCACAAGGAAGAAGAATTAACCACAGGCTCAGCCTGCAGCCCAGAAGCAGAATAGGGCCTGAGGCAATCCCGCGCTTTTGCGGCCAGCTCCCAAAAAAGACAGTTGAAAAATGGAGCTCAGGGAAACTGCAATTCACAAACCCGCAGAGTTATAAATGATAACTCTCATCCACAGATATATTGAGGGACGGCAACGAAGAGGATTTGAAAGCAAGGCAGAATTGCAGGAAACAGATTTCAGGAGGTAGATACGAATCGCCTTTTAAGCACATGAAAAGCGGCAAAACGTCGACAATGATGCCCTTGGCCAAAAAGGGCGTATGCGTTTTTTCCTGAATATATTCAGGAAATACGCATACGCCCTTTTTGGCCAACCAAGCAACCTGGAAAGGCAAATCAGCGCTACAAAGAAGTCTCGCTTCCCATCGGTCAAAAAGGCCATGCTGCAAAAAGTGTCAAAACCAGAAATGCAGGACAGGCCATGGAGAAATGGCAGCCTTGCTACACTGATGGGCGGGATGTAAATTGCGAACAGCCACTCTGGAGAAGTGTACGTTGTGTCCTGAAACATGGAAAAAAAACAGCTTAGGGAGCATAGGGCACGTCCACTTATGGGAGTATAAATTGGAAAAACTAAAAATCAGCAAGACACAGGCACCGGAAAGTTTAGGGCTGCTCTGTTGACAAGAACCTCCACTTCATGACACCTTAAATATCCCAGGAAAGAGAAAAATGGATAAAGAAGTTGTGGTCCTTATGTACAATGGAATATCACTCAGACATGAAATCAATGTCATAAGGCTAGTAGAAGCAAGATGAGTGGAGTTAGGTACGACGATCCTAAGTGAAATAAGTCACACAGAAAAAGACACTTATTATAAGCTATCACTTATAGAGGGAATGTAAAAACCGCTACACTTGAACTGAATTACAAAACAGAACAGAGTCACACGTTTAGAAAACACACTATGGCTGCTTAACGGGAATGGTGAGGTGGGGTGATGCATAAAACAAGGGTTTCAAATTCGCTGAGGTATCGTTCCATACACCCAATATGTAATAGACAAGACCTACTCCTTGCTCAGTGAACTGAACTCAACACCCCCTATTCACTGCACAAGAATATATGTGACTAGTAAGAATCTTAAAACCTATGTATTGATATCTGTCTGGAAGTGAGTCAAGTGGGTGTAAAGCCGCATAAACACAGCCATGAAAAGCAGCTAAACCCCATTATAAAAATAAATTACTTTTAAAAACCCGTAAAACAAAGACAGTGAAAGAGAGAGAAATTCTTACAAAATTCGTTCAGAGGCTGTGATGCAACCTGGATTGACCATATCTAGACCCACAGCTGGATGAGATATAAGGGTGGACACTCTTGGGGCTGAGAGGTTGGGTGAGGTTGGGTGAGCAAACGCAGACCCTTTAAAGTAATACTGCGTGGTACCCATCCCATGGGTCCCAAATCTCCAGTTCAAGGGCATCTTCCTACATCGAAAACATGCATGAAATACCCAGAAGATGGTACACCGTGTGATTTTGAAAGGTTTCTAAAACGCACCTCATTTCTCATCTCCTTGTGCTCGGTTTCGCCATTCCAGCTACTTTACTAGCAATCTCCCTACTTGGAGAATCAGCACCTTTAACCTCCTGTTCCCTACAGGTTGCAATTTGTCCTGAGGATGAACGGGAAGAGGGGCAACCAATGAGAGACTAGATCTAGGTGTTGGGACAGGCACAGGTCACTCTATTTTCCCAACAGGAAGAAGAATTAACCACAGGCTCAGCCTGCCGCCCAGAAGCAGAATAGGGCCTGAGGCAATCCCGCGCTTTTGCGGCCAGCTCCCAAAAAAGACAGTTGAAAAATGGAGCTCAGGGAAACTGCAATTCACAAACCCGCAGAGTTATAAATGATAACTCTCATCCACAGATATATTGAGGGAAGGCAACGAAGAGGATTTGAAAGCAAGGCAGAATTGCAGGAAACAGATTTCAGGAGGTAGATACGAATCTCCTTTAAAGCACATGAAAAGCGGCAAAACGTCGACAATGATGCCCTTGGCCAAAAAGGGCGTATGCGTTTTTTCCTGAATATATTCAGGAAAAAACGCATACGCCCTTTTTGGCCAACCAAGCAACCTGGAAAGGCAAATCAGCGCTACAAAGAAGTCTCGCTTCCCATCGGTCAAAAGGGCCACGCTGCAAAAAGTGTCAAAACCAGAAATGCAGGACAGGCCATGGAGAAATGGCAGCCTTGCTACACTGATGGGCGGGATGTAAATTGCCAACAGCCACTCTGGAGAAGTGTACGTTGTGTCCTGAAACATGGAAAAAAAACAGCTTAGGGAGCATAGGGCACGCCCACTCATGGGCGTATAAATTGGAAAAACTAAAAATCAGCAAGACACAGGCACCGGAAAGTTTAGGGCTGCTCTGTTGACAAGAACCTCCACTTCATGACACCTTAAATATCCCAGGAAAGAGAAAAATGGATAAAGAAGTTGTGGTCCTTATGTACAATGGATTATCACTCAGACATGAAATCAATGTCATAAGGCTAGTAGAAGCAAGATGAGTGGAGTTAGGTACGACGATCCTAAGTGAAATAAGTCACACAGAAAAAGACACTTATCATAAGCTATCACTTATAGAGGGAATGTAAAAACCGCTACACTTGAACTGAATTACAAAACAGAACAGAGTCACACGTTTAGAAAACACACTATGGCTGCTTAACGGGAATGGTGAGGTGGGGTGATGCATAAAACAAGGGTTTCAAATTCGCTCAGATACCGTTCCATACACCCAATATGTAATAGACAAGACCTACTCCTTGCTCAGTGAACTGGACTCAACACCCCCTATTCACCACACAAGAATATATGTGACTAGTAAGAATCTTAAAACCTATGTATTGATATCTCTCTGGAAGTGAGTCAAGTGGGTGTAAATTCGCATAAACACAGCCATGAAAAGCAGCTAAACCCCATTATAAAAATAAATTACTTTTAAAAACCCATAAAACAAAGACAGTGAAAGAGAGAGAAATTCTTACAAAATTCGTTCAGAGGCTGTGATGCAACCTGGATTGACCATATCTAGACCCACACCTGGATGAGACATAAGGGTGGACACTCTTGGGGCTGAGAGGTTGGGTGAGGTTGGGTGAGCAAACGCAGACCCTTTAAAGTAATACTGCGTGGTACCCATCCCATGGGTCCCAAATCTCCAGGTTCAAGGGCATCTTCCTACATCGAAAACATGCATGAGAAACCCAGAAGATGGTACACCGTGTGATTTTGAAAGGTTTCTAAAACGCACCTCATTTCTCATCTCCTTGTGCTCGGTTTCGCCATTCCAGCTACTTTACTAGCAATCTCCCTACTTGGAGAATCAGCACCTTTAACCTCCTGTTCCCTACAGGTTGCAATTTGTCCTGAGGATGAACGGGAAGAGGGGCAACCAATGAGAGACTAGATCTAGGTGTTGGGACAGGCACAGGTCACTCTATTTTCCCAACAGGTAGAAGAATTAACCACAGGCTCAGCCTGCCGCCCAGAAGCAGAATAGGGCCTGAGGCAATCCCGCGCTTTTGCGGCCAGCTCCCAAAAAAGACAGTTGAAAAATGGAGCTCAGGGACACTGCAATTCACAAACCCGCAGAGTTATAAATGATAACTCTCATCCACAGATATATTGAGGGAAGGCAACGAAGAGGATTTGAAAGCAAGGCAGAATTGCAGGAAACAGATTTCAGGAGGTAGATACGAATCGCCTTTAAAGCACATGAAAAGCGGCAAAATGTCCACAATGATGCCCTTGGCCAAAAAGGGCGTATGCGTTTTTTCCTGAATATATTCAGGAAAAAACGCATACGCCCTTTTTGGCCAACCAAGCAACCTGGAAAGGCAAATCAGCGCTACAAAGAAGTCTCGCTTCCCATCGGTGAAAAGGGCCATGCTGCAAAAAGTGTCAAAACCAGAAATGCAGGACAGGCCATGGAGAAATGGCAGCCTTGCTACACTGATGGGCGGGATGTAAATTGCCAACAGCCACTCTGGAGAAGTGTACGTTGTGTCCTGAAACATGGAAAAAAAACAGCTTAGGGAGCATAGGGCACGTCCACTCAAGTGCGTATAAATTGGAAAAACTAAAAATCAGCAAGACACAGGCACCGGAAAGTTTAGGGCTGCTCTGTTGACAAGAACCTCCACTTCATGACACCTTAAATATCCCAGGAAAGAGAAAAATGGATAAAGAAGTTGTGGTCCTTATGTACAATGGAATATCACTCAGAAAAGAAATCAATGTTATAAGGCTAGTAGAAGCAAGATGAGTGGAGTTAGGTACGACAATTCTAAGTGAAATAAGTCACACAGAAAAAGACACTTATCATAAGCTATCACTTATAGAGGGAATGTAAAAACCGCTACACTTGAACTGAATTACAAAAGAGAACAGAGTCACACGTTTAGAAAACACACTATGGCTGCTTAACGGGAAAGGTGAGGTGGGGTGATGCATAAAACAAGGGTTTCAAATTCGCTGAGGTATCGTTCCATACACCCAATATGTAATAGACAAGACCTACTCCTTGCTCAGTGAACTGAACTCAACACCCCCTATTCACTGCACAAGAATATATGTGACTAGTAAGAATCTTAAAACCTATGTATTGATATCTGTCTGGAAGTGAGTCAAGTGGGTGTAAAGCCGCATAAACACAGCCATGAAAAGCAGCTAAACCCCATTATAAAAATAAATTACTTTTAAAAACCCGTAAAACAAAGACAGTGAAAGAGAGAGAAATTCTTACAAAATTCGTTCAGAGGCTGTGATGCAACCTGGATTGACCATATCTAGACCCACAGCTGGATGAGATATAAGGCTGGACACTCTTGGGGCTGAGAGGTTGGGTGAGGTTGGGTGAGCAAACGCAGACCCTTTAAAGTAATACTGCGTGGTACCCATCCCATGGGTCCCAAATCTCCAGTTCAAGGGCATCTTCCTACATCGAAAACATGCATGAAAAACCCAGAAGATGGTACACCGTGTGATTTTGAAAGGTTTCTAAAACGCACCTCATTTCTCATCTCCTTGTGCTCGGTTTCGCCATTCCAGCTACTTTACTAGCAATCTCCCTACTTGGAGAATCAGCACCTTTAACCTCCTGTTCCCTACAGGTTTCAATTTGTCCTGAGGATGAACGGGAAGAGGGGCAACCAATGAGAGACTAGATCTAGGTGTTGGGACAGGCACAGGTCACTCTATTTTCCCAACAGGAAGAAGAATTAACCACAGGCTCAGCCTGCCGCCCAGAAGCAGAATAGGGCCTGAGGCAATCCCGCGCTTTTGCGGCCAGCTCCCAAAAAAGACAGTTGAAAAATGGAGCTCAGGGAAACTGCAATTCACAAACCCGCAGAGTTATAAATGATAACTCTCATCCACAGATATATTGAGGGAAGGCAACGAAGAGGATTTGAAAGCAAGGCAGAATTGCAGGAAACAGATTTCAGGAGGTAGATACGAATCGCCTTTAAAGCACATGAAAAGCGGCAAAACGTCGACAATGATGCCCTTGGCCAAAAAGGGCGTATGCGTTTTTTCCTGAATATATTCAGGAAAAAACGCATACGCCCTTTTTGGCCAACCAAGCAACCTGGAAAGGCAAATCAGCGCTACAAAGAAGTCTCGCTTCCCATCGGTCAAAAGGGCCATGCTGCAAAACGTGTCAAAACCAGAAATGCAGGACAGGCCATGGAGAAATGGCAGCCTTGCTACACTGATGGGCGGGATGTAAATTGCCAACAGCCACTCTGGAGAAGTGTACGTTGTGTCCTGAAACATGGAAAAAAAACAGCTTAGGGAGCATAGGGCACGTCCACTCATGGGCGTATAAATTGGAAAAACTAAAAATCAGCAAGACACAGGCACCAGAAAGTTTAGGGCTGCTCTGTTGACAAGAACCTCCACTTCATGACACCTTAAATATCCCAGGAAAGAGAAAAATGGATAAAGAAGTTGTGGTCCTTATATACAATGGAATATCACTCAGACATGAAATCAATGTTATAAGGCTAGTAGAAGCAAGATGAGTGGAGTTAGGTACGACGATTCTAAGTGAAATAAGTCACACAGAAAAAGACACTTATCATAAGCTATCACTTATAGAGGGAATGTAAAAACCGCTACACTTGAACTGAATTACAAAAGAGAACAGAGTCACACGTTTAGAAAACACACTATGGCTGCTTAACGGGAAAGGTGAGGTGGGGTGATGCATAAAACAAGGGTTTCAAATTCGCTGAGGTATCGTTCCATACACCCAATATGTAATAGACAAGATCTACTCCTTGCTCAGTGAACTGAACTCAACACCCCCTATTCACTGCACAAGAATATATGTGACTAGTAAGAATATTAAAACCTATGTATTGATATCTGTCTGGAAGTGTGTCAAGTGGGTGCAAAGCCGCATAAACACAGCCATGAAAAGCAGCTAAACCCCATTATAAAAATAAATTACTTTTAAAAACCCGTAAAACAAAGACAGTGAAAGAGAGAGAAATTCTTACAAAATTCGTTCAGAGGCTGTGATGCAACCTGGATTGACCATATCTAGACCCACAGCTGGATGAGATATAAGGGTGGACACTCTTGGGGCTGAGAGGTTGGGTGAGGTTGGGTGAGCAAACGCAGACCCTTTAAAGTAATACTGCGTGGTACCCATCCCATGTGTCCCAAATCTCCAGTTCAAGGGCATCTTCCTACATCGAAAACATGCATGAAAAACCCAGAAGATGGTACACCGTGTGATTTTGAAAGGGTTCTAAAACGCACCTCATTTCTCATCTCCTTGTGCTCGGTTTCGCCATTCCAGCTACTTTACTAGCAATCTCCCTACTTGGAGAATCAGCACCTTTAACCTCCTGTTCCCTACAGGTTGCAATTTGTCCTGAGGATGAACGGGAAGAGGGGCAACCAATGAGAGACTAGATCTAGGTGTTGGGACAGGCACAGGTCACTCTATTTTCCCAACAGGAAGAAGAATTAACCACAGGCTCAGCCTGCCGCCCAGAAGCAGAATAGGGCCTGAGGCAATCCCGCGCTTTTGCGGCCAGCTCCCAAAAAAGACAGTTGAAAAATGGAGCTCAGGGAAACTGCAATTCACAAACCCGCAGAGTTATAAATGATAACTCTCATCCACAGATATATTGAGGGAAGGCAACGAAGAGGATTTGAAAGCAAGGCAGAATTGCAGGAAACCGATTTCAGGAGGTAGATACGAATCGCCTTTAAAGCACATGAAAAGCGGCAAAACGTCCACAATGATGCCCTTGGCCAAAAAGGGCGTATGCGTTTTTTCCTGAATATATTCAGGAAAAAACGCATACGCCCTTTTTGGCCAACCAAGCAACCTGGAAAGGCAAATCAGCGCTACAAAGAAGTCTCGCTTCCCATCGGTGAAAAGGGCCATGCTGCAAAAAGTGTCAAAACCAGAAATGCAGGACAGGCCATGGAGAAATGGCAGCCTTGCTACACTGATGGGCGGGATGTAAATGGCCAACAGCCACTCTGGAGAAGTGTACGTTGCGTCCTGAAACATCGAAAAAATACAGCTTAGGGAGCATAGGGCACGTCCACTCATGGGCGTATAAATTGGAAAAACTAAAAATCAGCAAGACACAGGCACCCGAAAGTTTAGGGCTGCTCTGTTGACAAGAACCTCCACTTCATGACACCTTAAATATCCCAGGAAAGAGAAAAATGGATAAAGAAGTTGTGGTCCTTATGTACAATGGAATATCACTCAGACATGAAATCAATGTTATAAGGCTAGTAGAAGCAAGATGAGTGGAGTTAGGTACGACGATTCTAAGTGAAATAAGTCACACAGAAAAAGACACTTATCATAAGCTATCACTTATAGAGGGAATGTAAAAACCGCTACACTTGAACTGAATTACAAAAGAGAACAGAGTCACACGTTTAGAAAACACACTATGGCTGCTTAACGGGAAAGGTGAGGTGGGGTGATGCATAAAACAAAGGTTTCAAATTAGCTCAGATACCGTTCCATACACCCAATATGTAATAGACAAGACCTACTCCTTGCTCAGTGAACTGGACTCAACACCCCCTATTCACCGCACAAGAATATATCTGACTAGTAAGAATCTTAAAACCTATGTAATGATATCTCTCTGGAAGTGAGTCAAGAGGGTGTAAACCGCATAAACACAGCCGTGAAAAGCAGCTAAACCCCATTATAAAAATAAATTACTTTTAAAAACCCGTAAAACAAAGACAGTGAAAGAGAGAGAAATTCTTACAAAATTCGTTCAGAGGCTGTGATGCAACCTGGATTGGCCATATCTAGACCCACAGCTGGATGAGACATAAGGGTGGACACTCTTGGGGCTGAGAGGTTGGGTGAGGTTGGGTGAGCAAACACAGACCCTTTAAAGTAAAACTGCATGGTACCCATCCCATGGGTCCCAAATCTCCAGGTTGAAGGGCATCTTCCTACATCGAAAACATGCATGAGAAACCCAGAAGATGGTACACCGTGTGATTTTCAAAGGGTTCTAAAACGCACCTCATTTCTCATCTCCTTGTGCTCGGGTTCACCTTTCCAGCTACTTTACTAGCAATCTCCCTACTTGGAGAATCAGCACCTTTAACCTCCTGTTCCCTACAGGTTGCAATTTGTCCTGAGGATGAACGGGTAGAGGGGCAACCAATGAGAGACTAGATCTAGGTGTTGGGACAGGCACAGGTCACTCTATTTTCCCACAAGGAAGAAGAATTAACCACAGGCTCAGCCTGCTGCCCAGAAGCAGAATAGGGCCTGAGGCAATCCCGCGCTTTTGCGGCCAGCTCCCAAAAAAGACAGTTGAAAAATGGAGCTCAGGGAAACTGCAATTCACAAACCCGCAGAGTTATAAATGATAACTCTCATCCACAGATATATTGAGGGAAGGCAACGAAGAGGATTTGAAAGCAAGGCAGAATTGCAGGAAACAGATTTCAGGAGGTAGATACGAATCGCCTTTAAAGCACATGAAAAGCGGCAAAACGTCCACAATGATGCCCTTGGCCAAAAAGGGCGTATGCGTTTTTTCCTGAATATATTCAGGAAAAAACGCATACGCCCTTTTTGGCCAACCAAGCAACCTGGAAAGGCAAATCAGCGCTACAAAGAAGTCTCGCTTCCCATCGGTGAAAAGGGCCATGCTGCAAAAAGTGTCAAAACCAGAAATGCAGGACAGGCCATGGAGAAATGGCAGCCTTGCTACACTGATGGGCGGGATGTAAATTGCCAACAGCCACTCTGGAGAAGTGTACGTTGTGTCCTGAAACATGGAAAAAAAACAGCTTAGGGAGCATAGGGCACGTCCACTCATGGGCGTATAAATTGGAAAAACTAAAAATCAGCAAGACACAGGCACCGGAAAGTTTAGGGCTGCTCTGTTGACAAGAACCTCCACTTCATGACACCTTAAATATCCCAGGAAAGAGAAAAATGGATAAAGAAGTTGTGGTCCTTATGTACAATGGAATATCACTCAGACATGAAATCAATGTTATAAGGCTAGTAGAAGCAAGATGAGTGGAGTTAGGTACGACGATTCTAAGTGAAATAAGTCACACAGAAAAAGACACTTATCATAAGCTATCACTTATAGAGGGAATGTAAAAACCGCTACACTTGAACTGAATTACAAAAGAGAACAGAGTCACACGTTTAGAAAACACACTATGGCTGCTTAACGGGAAAGGTGAGGTGGGGTGATGCATAAAACAAGGGTTTCAAATTCGCTGAGGTATCGTTCCATACACCCAATATGTAATAGACAAGATCTACTCATTGCTCAGTGAACTGAACTCAACACCCCCTATTCACTGCACAAGAATATATGTGACTAGTAAGAATATTAAAACCTATGTATTGATATCTGTCTGGAAGTGAGTCAAGTGGGTGCAAAGCCGCATAAACACAGCCATGAAAAGCAGCTAAACCCCATTATAAAAATAAATTACTTTTAAAAACCCGTAAAACAAAGACAGTGAAAGAGAGAGAAATTCTTACAAAATTCGTTCAGAGGCTGTGATGCAACCTGGATTGACCATATCTAGACCCACAGCTGGATGAGATATAAGGGTGGACACTCTTGGGGCTGAGAGGTTGGGTGAGGTTGGGTGAGCAAACGCAGACCCTTTAAAGTAATACTGCGTGGTACCCATCACATGGGTCCCAAATCTCCAGTTCAAGGGCATCTTCCTACATCGAAAACATGCATGAAAAACCCAGAAGATGGTACACCGTGTGATTTTGAAAGGTTTCTAAAATGCACCTCATTTCTCATCTCCTTGTGCTCGGTTTCGCCATTCCAGCTACTTTACTAGCAATCTCCCTACTGGAGAATCAGCACCTTTAACCTCCTGTTCCCTACAGGTTGCAATTTGTCCTGAGGATGAACGGGAAGAGGGGCAACCAATGAGAGACTAGATCTAGGTGTTGGGACAGGCACAGGTCACTCTATTTTCCCAACAGGAAGAAGAATTAACCACAGGCTCAGCCTGCCGCCCAGAAGCAGAATAGGGCCTGAGGCAATCCCGCGCTTTTGCGGCCAGCTCCCAAAAAAGACAGTTGAAAAATGGAGCTCAGGGAAACTGCAATTCACAAACCCGCAGAGTTATAAATGATAACTCTCATCCACAGATATATTGAGGGAAGGCAACGAAGAGGATTTGAAAGCAAGGCAGAATTGCAGGAAACAGATTTCAGGAGGTAGATACGAATCGCCTTTAAAGCACATGAAAAGCGGCAAAACGTCCACAATGATGCCCTTGGCCAAAAAGGGCGTATGCGTTTTTTCCTGAATATATTCAGGAAAAAACGCATACGCCCTTTTTGGCCAACCAAGCAACCTGGAAAGGCAAATCAGCGCTACAAAGAAGTCTCGCTTCCCATCGGTGAAAAGGGCCATGCTGCAAAAAGTGTCAAAACCAGAAATGCAGGACAGGCCATGGAGAAATGGCAGCCTTGCTACACTGATGGGCGGGATGTAAATGGCCAACAGCCACTCTGGAGAAGTGTACGTTGCGTCCTGAAACATCGAAAAAATACAGCTTAGGGAGCATAGGGCACGTCCACTCATGGGCGTATAAATTGGAAAAACTAAAAATCAGCAAGACACAGGCACCCGAAAGTTTAGGGCTGCTCTGTTGACAAGAAACTCCACTTCATGACACCTTAAATATCCCAGGAAAGAGAAAAATGGATAAAGAAGTTGTGGTCCTTATGTACAATGGAATATCACTCAGACATGAAATCAATGTTATAAGGCTAGTAGAAGCAAGATGAGTGGAGTTAGGAACGACGATTCTAAGTGAAATAAGTCACACAGAAAAAGACACTTATCATAAGCTATCACTTATAGAGGGAATGTAAAAACCGCTACACTTGAACTGACTTAAAAAAGAGAACAGAGTCACACGTTTAGAAAACACACTATGGCTGCTTAACGGGAAAGGTGAGGTGGGGTGATGCATAAAACAAAGGTTTCAAATTAGCTCAGATACCGTTCCATACACCCAATATGTAATAGACAAGACCTACTCCTTGCTAAGTGAACTGGACTCAACACCCCCTATTCACCGCACAAGAATATATCTGACTAGTAAGAATCTTAAAACCTATGTAATGATATCTCTCTGGAAGTGAGTCAAGAGGGTGTAAACCGCATAAACACAGCCGTGAAAAGCAGCTAAACCCCATTATAAAAATAAATTACTTTTAAAAACCCGTAAAACAAAGACAGTGAAAGAGAGAGAAATTCTTACAAAATTCGTTCAGAGGCTGTGATGCAACCTGGATTGGCCATATCTAGACCCACAGCTGGATGAGACATAAGGGTGGACACTCTTGGGGCTGAGAGGTTGGGTGAGGTTGGGTAAGCAAACGCAGACCCTTTAAAGTAAAACTGCATGGTACCCATCCCATGGGTCCCAAATCTCCAGGTTGAAGGGCATCTTCCTACATCGAAAACATGCATGAGAAACCCAGAAGATGGTACACCGTGTGATTTTCAAAGGGTTCTAATACGCACCTCATTTCTCATCTCCTTGTGCTCGGGTTCGCCTTTCCAGCTACTTTACTAGCAATCTCCCTACTTGGAGAATCAGCACCTTTAACCTCCTGTTCCCTACAGGTTGCAATTTGTCCTGAGGATGAACGGGTAGAGGGGCAACCAATGAGAGACTAGATCTAGGTGTTGGGACAGGCACAGGTCACTCTATTTTCCCACAAGGAAGAAGAATTAACCACAGGCTCAGCCTGCCGCCCAGAAGCAGAATAGGGCCTGAGGCAATCCCGCGCTTTTGCGGCCAGCTCCCAAAAAAGACAGTTGAAAAATGGAGCTCAGGGAAACTGCAATTCACAAACCCGCAGAGTTATAAATGATAACTCTCATCCACAGATATATTGAGGGAAGGCAACGAAGAGGATTTGAAAGCAAGGCAGAATTGCAGGAAACAGATTTCAGGAGGTAGATACGAATCGCCTTTAAAGCACATGAAAATCGGCAAAACGTCCACAATGATGCCCTTGGCCAAAAAGGGCGTATGCGTTTTTTCCTGAATATATTCAGGAAAAAACGCATACGCCCTTTTTGGCCAACCAAGCAACCTGGAAAGGCAAATCAGCGCTACAAAGAAGTCTCGCTTCCCATCGGTGAAAAGGGCCATGCTGCAAAAAGTGTCAAAACCAGAAATGCAGGACAGGCCATGGAGAAATGGCAGCCTTGCTACACTGATGGGCGGGATGTAAATTGCCAACAGCCACTCTGGAGAAGTGTACGTTGTGTCCTGAAACATGGAAAAAAAACAGCTTAGGGAGCATAGGGCACGTCCACTCATGGGCGTATAAATTGGAAAAACTAAAAATCAGCAAGACACAGGCACCCGAAAGTTTAGGGCTGCTCTGTTGACAAGAACCTCCACTTCATGACACCTTAAATATCCCAGGAAAGAGAAAAATGGATAAAGAAGTTGTGGTCCTTATGTACAATGGAATATCACTCAGACATGAAATCAATGTTATAAGGCTAGTAGAAGCAAGATGAGTGGAGTTAGGAACGACGATTCTAAGTGAAATAAGTCACACAGAAAAAGACACTTATCATAAGCTACCACTTATAGAGGGAATGTAAAAACCGCTAGACTTGAACTGAATTACAAAACAGAACAGAGTCACACGTTTAGAAAACACACTATGGCTGCTTAACGGGAAAGGTGACGTGGGGTGATGCATAAAACAAGGGTTTCAAATTAGCTCAGATACCGTTCCATACACCCAATATGTAATAGACAAGACCTACTCCTTGCTCAGTGAACTGAACTCAACACCCCCTATTCACCGCACAAGAATATATCTGACTAGTAAGAATCTTAAAACCTATGTATTGATATCTCTCTGGAAGTGAGTCAAGAGGGTGTCAACCGCATAAACACAGCCGTGAAAAGCAGCTATACCCCATTATAAAAATAAATTACTTTTAAAAACCCGTAAAACAAAAACAGTGAAAGAGAGAGAAATTCTTACAAAATTCGTTTAGAGGCTGTGATGCAACCTGGTTTGACCATATCTAGACCCACAGCTGGATGAGACATAAGGGTGGACACTCTTGGGGCTGATAGGTTGGGTGAGCAAACGCAGACCGTTTAAAGTAATACTGCGTGGTACCCATCCCGGGGGTCCCAAATCTCCAGGTTGAAGGGCATCTTCCTACATCGAAAACATGCATGAGAAACCCAGAAGATGGTACACCGTGTGATTTTGAAAGGTTTCTAAAATGCACCTCATTTCTCATCTCCTTGTGCTCGGGTTCGACTTTCCAGCTACTTTACTAGCAATCTCCCTACTTGGAGAATCAGCACCTTTAAACTCCTGTTCCCTACAGGTTGCAATTTGTCCTGAGGATGAACGGGAAGAGGGGCAACCAATGAGAGACTAGATCTAGGTGTTGGGACAGGCACAGGTCACTATTTTCCCATCAGGAAGAAGAATTAACCACAGGCTCAGCCTGCCGCCCGGAACAAGAATAGGGCCTGAGGCAATCCCGTGATTTTGAGGCCAGCTCCCAAAAAAGACAGTTGAAAAATGGAGCTCAGGGGCACTGCAATTCACAAACCTGCTGAGTTATAAATGATAACTCTCGTCCACAAATATATTGAGGGAAGGCAACGAAGAGGATTTGAAAGCAAGGCAGAATTGCAGGAAACAGGTTTCAGGAGGTAGATTCGAATCGCCTTTAAAGCACATGAAAAGTGGCAAAACGTCGACAATGATGCCCTTGGCCAAAAAGGGCGTATGCGTTTTTTCCTGAATATATTCAGGAAAAAACGGATACGCCCTTTTTGGCCAACCAAGCAACCTGTAAAGGCAAATCAGCGCTACAAAGAAGTCTCGCTTCCCATCGGTGAAAAGGGCCATGCTGCAAAAAGTGTCAAAACCAGAAATGCAGGACAGGCCATGGAGAAATAGCAGCCTTGCTACGCTGATGGGCGGGATGTAAATTGCCAACAGCCACTCTGGAGAAGTGTACGTTGTGTCCTGAAACATGGAAAAAATACAGCTTAGGGAGCATAGGGCACGTCCACTCATAGGCGTATAAATTGGAAAAACTAAAAATCAGCAAGACACAGGCACCGGAAAGTTTAGGGCTGCTCTGTTGACAAGAACCTCCACTTCATGACACCTTAAATATCCCAGGAAAGAGAAAAATGGATAAAGAAGTTGTGGTCCTTATGTACAATGGAATATCACTCAGACATGAAATCAATGTCATAAGGCTAGTAGAAGCAAGATGAGTGGATTTAGGTACAACGATTCTAAGTGAAATAAGTCACACAGAAAAAGACACTTATCATAAGCTATCACTTATAGAGGGAATGTAAAAACCGCTACACTTGAACTGAATTACAAAACAGAACAGAGTCACACGTTTAGAAAACACACTATGGCTGCTTAACGGGAAAGGTGTGGTGGGGTGATGCATAAAACAAGGGTTTCAAATTCGCTCAGATACCGTTCCATACACCCAATATGTAATAGACAAGACCTACTCCTTGCTCAGTGAACTGGACTCAACACCCCCTATTCACCGCACAAGAATATATGTGACTAGTAAGAATCTTAAAACCTATGTATTGATGTCTGTCTGGAAGTGAGTCAAGTGTGTGTAAAGCCGCATAAACACAGCCGTGAAAAGCAGCTAAACCCCATTATAAAAATAAATTACTTTCAAAAACCCATAAAACAAAGACAGTGAAAGAGAGAGAAATTCTTACAAAATTCGTTCAGAGGCTGTGATGCAACCTGGATTGACCATATCTAGACCCACAGCTGGATGAGACATAAGGGTGGACACTCTTGGGGCTGAGAGGTTGGGTGAGGTTGGGTGAGCAAACGCAGACCCTTTAAAGTAATACTGCGTGGTACCCATCCCATGGGTCCCAAATCTCCAGGTTGAAGGGCATCTTCCTACATCGAAAACATGCATGAGAAACCCAGAAGATGGTACACCGTGTGATTTTCAAAGGGTTCTAAAACGCACCTCATTTCTCATCTCCTTGTGCTCGGGTTCGCCTTTCCAGCTACTTTACTAGCACTCTCCCTACTGGGAGAATCAGCACCTTTAACCTCCTGTTCCCTACAGGTTGCAATTTGTCCTGAGGATGAACGGGAAGAGGGGCAACCAATGAGAGACTAGATCTAGGTGTTGGGACAGGCAGAGGTCACTCTATTTTCCCACCAGGAAGAAGAATTAACCACAGGCTCAGCCTGCCGCCCGGAACCAGAATAGGGCCTGAGGCAATCCCGTGCTTTTGCCGTCAGCTCCCAAAAAAGACAGTTGAAAAATGGAGCTCAGGGAGACTGCAATTCCAAACCTGCAGAGTTATAAATGATAACTATCGTCCACAAATATATTGAGGGAAGGCAACGAAGAGGATTTGAAAGCAAGGAAGAATTGCAGGAAACAGATTTCAGGAGGTAGATTCGAATCGCCTTTAAAGCACATGAAAAGCGGCAAAACGTCGACAATGATGCCCTTGGCCAAAAAGGGCTTATGCGTTTTTTCCTGAATATATTCAGGAAAAAACGCATACGCACTTTTTGGCCAACCAAGCAACCTGGAAAGGCAAATCAGCGCTACATAGAAGTCTCGCTTCCCATCGGTCAAAAGGGCCATGCTGCAAAAAGTGTCAAAACCAGAAATGCAGGACAGGCCATAGAGAAATGGCAGCCTTGCTACACTGATGGGCGGGATGTAAATTGCCAACAGCCACTCTGGAGAAGTGTACGTTGTGTCCTGAAACATCGAAAAAAAACAGCTTAGGGAGCATAGGGCACGTCCACTCATAGGCGTATAAATTGGGAAAACTAAAAATCAGCAAGACACAGGCACCCCAAAGTTTAGGGCTGCTCTGTTGACAAGAACCTCCACTTCATGACACCTTAAATATCCCAGGAAAGAGAAAAATGGATAAAATAGTTGTTGTCCTTAAGTACAATGGAATATCACTCAGACATGAAATCAATGTCATAAGGCTAGTAGAAGCAAGATGAGTGGATTTAGGTATGACGATTCTAAGTGAAATAAGTCACATAGAAAAAGACACTTATCATAAGCTATCACTTATAGACGGAATGTAAAAACCGCTACACTTGAACTGAATTACAAAACAGAACAGAGTCACACGTTTAGAAAACACACTATGGCTGCTTAACGGGAAAGTTGAGGTGGGGTGATGCGTAAAACAAGGGTTTCAAATTAGCTCAGATACCGTTCCATACACCCAATATGTAATAGACAAGACCTATTCCTTGCTCAGTGAACTGGACTCAACACCCCCTATTCACCGCACAAGAATATATCTGACTACTAAGAATCTTAAAACCTATGTATTGATATCTCTCTGGAAGTAAGTCAAGTGGGTGTAAAGCTGCATAAACAGAGCTGTGAAAAGCAGCTAAAGCCCATTATAAAAATAAATTACTTTTAAAAACCCGTAAAACAAAGACAGTGAAAGAGAGAGAAATTCTTACAAAATTCGTTCAGGGGCTGTGATGCAACCTGGATTGACCATATCTAGACCCACAGCTGGATGAGACATAAGGGTGGACACTCTTAGGGCTGACAGGTTTGGTGAGGTTGGGTGAGCAAACGCAGACCCTTTAAAGTAATACTGCGTGGTACCCATCCCATGGGTCCCAAATCTCCAGGTTCAAGGGCATCTTCCTACATCGAAAACTTGCATGAGAAACCCAGAAGATGGTACACCGTGTGATCGGAAAAGGTTTCTAAAATGCACCTCATTTCTCATCTCCTTGTGCTCGGGTTCGCCATTCCAGCTTCTTTACTAGTAATCTCCCTACTCGGCTAATCAGCACCTTTAACCTCCTGTTCCCTACAGGTTGCAATTTGTTCTGAGGATGAAAGGGAAGGGGGCAACCAATGAGAGACTAGATCTAGGTGTTGGGACAGGCACAGGTCACTCTATTTTCCCAACAGGAAGAAGAATTAACCACAGGCTCAGCCTGCCGCCCAGAAGCAGAATAGGGCCTGAGGCAATCCCGCGCTTTTGCGGCCAGCTCCCAAAAAATACAGTTGAAAAATGGAGCTCAGGGAAATTGCAATTCACAAACCCGCAGAGTTATAAATGATAACTCTCATCCACAGATATATTGAGGGAAGGCAACGAAGAGGATTTGAAAGCAAGGCAGAATTGCAGGAAACAGATTTCAGGAGGTAGATACGAATCGCCTTTAAAGCACATGAAAAGCGGCAAAACGTCGACAATGATGCCCTTGGCCAAAAAGGGCGTATGCGTTTTTTCCTGAATATATTCAGGAAAAAACGCATACGGCTTTTTTGGCCAACCAAGCAACCTGGAAAGGCAAATCAGCGCTACAAAGAAGTCTCGCTTCCCATCGGTGAAAAGGGCCATGCTGCAAAAAGTGTCAAAACCAGAAATGCAGGACAGGCCATGGAGAAATGGCAGCCTTGCTACACTGATAGGCGGGATGTAAATTGCCAACAGCCACTCGGAAAAGTGTACGTTGTGTCCTGAAACATCGAAAAAAAACAGCTTAGGGAGCATAGGGCACGTCCACTCATGGGCGTATAAATTGGAAAAACTAAATATCAGCAAGACACAGGCACCGGAAAGTTTAGGGCTGCTCTGTTGACAAGAACCTCCACTTCATGACACCTTAAATATCCCAGGAAAGAGAAAAATGGATAAAGAAGTTGTGGTCCTTATGTACAATGGAATATCACTCAGACATGAAATCAATGTCTCATAAGGCTTGTAGAAGCAAGAAGAGTGGAGTTAGGTACGACGATTCTAAGTGAAATAAGTCACACAGAAAAAGACACTTATCATAAGCTATCACTTATAGAGGGAATGTAAAAACCGCTACACTTGAACTGAATTACAAAAGAGAACAGAGTCACACGTTTAGAAAACACACTATGGCTGCTTAACGGGAATGGTGAGGTGGGGTGATGCATAAAACAAGGGTTTCAAATTCGCTCAGATACCGTTCCATACACCCAATATGTAATAGACAAGACCTACTCCTTGCTCAGTGAACTGGACTCAACACCCCCTATTCCCCGCACAAGAATATATGTGACTAGTAAGAATCTTAAAACCTATGTATTGATATCTGTCTGGAAGTGAGTCAAGTGGGTGTAAAGCCGCATAAAAACAACCATGAAAAGGAGCTAAACCCCATTATAAAAATAAATTACTTTTAAAAACTCGTAAAACAAAGACAGTGAAAGAGAGAGAAATTCTTACAAAATTCGTTCAGGGGCTGTGATGCAACCTGGATTGACCATATCTAGACCCACAGCTGGATGAGACATAAGGGTGGACACTCTTAGGGCTGACAGGTTTGGTGAGGTTGGGTGAGCAAACGCAGACCCTTTAAAGTAATACTGCGTGGTACCCATCCCATGGGTCCCAAATCTCCAGGTTCAAGGGCATCTTCCTACATCGAAAACTTGCATGAGAAACCCAGAAGATGGTACACCGTGTGATCGGAAAAGGTTTCTAAAATGCACCTCATTTCTCATCTCCTTGTGCTCGGGTTCGCCATTCCAGCTTCTTTACTAGTAATCTCCCTACTTGGCTAATCAGCACCTTTAACCTCCTGTTCCGTACAGGTTGCAATTTGTCCTGAGGATGAAAGGGAAGGGGGCAACCAATGAGAGACTAGATCTAGGTGTTGGGACAGGCACAGGTCACTCTATTTTCCCAACAGGAAGGAGAATTAACCACAGGCTCAGCCTGCCGCCCAGAAGCAGAATAGGGCCTGAGGCAATCCCGCGCTTTTGCGGCCAGCTCCCAAAATAGACAGTTGAAAAATGGAGCTCAGGGAAACTGCAATTCACAAACCCGCAGAGTTATAAATGATAACTCTCATCCACAGATATATTGAGGGAAGGCAACGAAGAGGATTTGAAAGCAAGGCAGAATTGCAGGAAACAGATTTCAGGAGGTAGATACGAATCGCCTTTAAAGCACATGAAAAGCGGCAAAACGTCCACAATGATGCCCTTGGCCAAAAAGGGCGTATGCGTTTTTTCCTGAATATATTCAGGAAAAAACGCATACGCCCTTTTTGGCCAACCAAGCAACCTGGAAAGGCAAATCAGCGCTACAAAGAAGTCTCGCTTCCCATCGGTGAAAAGGGCCATGCTGCAAAAAGTGTCAAAACGAGAAATGCAGGACAGGCCATGGAGAAATGGCAGCCTTGCTACACTGATGGGCGGGATGTAAATTGCCAACAGCCACTCTGGAGAAGTGTACGTTGTGTCCTGAAACATGGAAAAAAAACAGCTTAGGGAGCATAGGGCACGTCCACTCATGGGCGTATAAATTGGAAAAACTAAAAATCAGCAAGACACAGGCACCGGAAAGTTTAGGGCTGCTCTGTTGACAAGAACCTCCACTTCATGACACCTTAAATACCCCAGGAAAGAGAAAAATGGATAAAGAAGTTGTGGTCCTTATGTACAATGGAATATCACTCAGACATGAAATCAATGTTATAAGGCTAGTAGAAGCAAGATGAGTGGAGTTAGGTACGACGATTCTAAGCGAAATAAGTCACACAGAAAAAGACACTTATCATAAGCTATCACTTATAGAGGGAATGTAAAAACCGCTACACTTGAACTGAATTACAAAAGAGAACAGAGTCACACGTTTAGAAAACACACTATGGCTGCTTAACGGGAAAGGTGAGGTGGGGTGATGCATAAAACAAGGGTTTCAAATTCGCTGAGGTATCGTTCCATACACCCAATATGTAATAGACAAGATCTACTCATTGCTCAGTGAACTGAACTCAACACACCCTATTCACTGCACAAGAATATATGTGACTAGTAAGAATATTAAAACCTATGTATTGATATCTGTCTGGAAGTGAGTCAAGTGGGTGCAAAGCCGCATAAACACAGCCATGAAAAGCAGCTAAACCCCATTATAAAAATAAATTACTTTTAAAAACCCGTAAAACAAAGACAGTGAAAGAGAGAGAAATTCTTACAAAATTCGTTCAGAGGCTGTGATGCAACCTGGATTGACCATATCTAGACCCACAGCTGGATGAGATATAAGGGTGGACACTCTTGGGGCTGAGAGGTTGGGTGAGGTTGGGTGAGCAAACGCAGACCCTTTAAAGTAATACTGCGTGGTACCCATCACATGGGTCCCAAATCTCCAGTTCAAGGGCATCTTCCTACATCGAAAACATGCATGAAAAACCCAGAAGATGGTACACCGTGTGATTTTGAAAGGTTTCTAAAATGCACCTCATTTCTCATCTCCTTGTGCTCGGTTTCGCCATTCCAGCTACTTTACTAGCAATCTCCCTACTTGGAGAATCAGCACCTTTAACCTCCTGTTCCCTACAGGTTGCAATTTGTCCTGAGGATGAACGGGAAGAGGGGCAACCAATGAGAGACTAGATCTAGGTGTTGGGACAGGCACAGGTCACTCTATTTTCCCAACAGGAAGAAGAATTAACCACAGGCTCAGCCTGCCGCCCAGAAGCAGAATAGGGCCTGAGGCAATCCCGCGCTTTTGCGGCCAGCTCCCAAAAAAGACAGTTGAAAAATGGAGCTCAGGGAAACTGCAATTCACAAACCCGCAGAGTTATAAATGATAACTCTCATCCACAGATATATTGAGGGAAGGCAACGAAGAGGATTTGAAAGCAAGGCAGAATTGCAGGAAACAGATTTCAGGAGGTAGATACGAATCGCCTTTAAAGCACATGAAAAGCGGCAAAACGTCGACAATGATGCCCTTGGCCAAAAAGGGCGTATGCGTTTTTTCCTGAATATATTCAGGAAAAAACGCATACGCCCTTTTTGGCCAACCAAGCAACCTGGAAAGGCAAATCAGCGCTACAAAGAAGTCTCGCTTCCCATCGGTGAAAAGGGCCATGCTGCAAAAAGTGTCAAAACCAGAAATGCAGGACAGGCCATGGAGAAATGGCAGCCTTGCTACACTGATGGGCGGGATGTAAATGGCCAACAGCCACTCTGGAGAAGTGTACGTTGCGTCCTGAAACATCGAAAAAATACAGCTTAGGGAGCATAGGGCACGTCCACTCATGGGCGTATAAATTGGAAAAACTAAAAATCAGCAATACACAGGCACCCGAAAGTTTAGGGCTGCTCTGTTGACAAGAACCTCCACTTCATGACACCTTAAATATCCCAGGAAAGAGAAAAATGGATAAAGAAGTTGTGGTCCTTATGTACAATGGAATATCACTCAGACATGAAATCAATGTTATAAGGCTAGTAGAAGCAAGATGAGTGGAGTTAGGAACGACGATTCTAAGTGAAATAAGTCACACAGAAAAAGACACTTATCATAAGCTATCACTTATAGAGGGAATGTAAAAACCGCTACACTTGAACTGACTTACAAAAGAGAACAGAGTCACACGTTTAGAAAACACACTATGGCTGCTTAACGGGAAAGGTGAGGTGGGGTGATGCATAAAACAAAGGTTTCAAATTAGCTCAGATACCGTTCCATACACCCAATATGTAATAGACAAGACCTACTCCTTGCTAAGTGAACTGGACTCAACACCCCCTATTCACCGCACAAGAATATATCTGACTAGTAAGAATCTTAAAACCTATGTAATGATATCTCTCTGGAAGTGAGTCAAGAGGGTGTAAACCGCATAAACACAGCCGTGAAAAGCAGCTAAACCCCATTATAAAAATAAATTACTTTTAAAAACCCGTAAAACAAAGACAGTGAAAGAGAGAGAAATTCTTACAAAATTCGTTCAGAGGCTGTGATGCAACCTGGATTGGCCATATCTAGACCCACAGCTGGATGAGACATAAGGGTGGACACTCTTGGGGCTGAGAGGTTGGGTGAGGTTGGGTAAGCAAACGCAGACCCTTTAAAGTAAAACTGCATGGTACCCATCCCATGGGTCCCAAATCTCCAGGTTGAAGGGCATCTTCCTACATCGAAAACATGCATGAGAAACCCAGAAGATGGTACACCGTGTGATTTTCAAAGGGTTCTAATACGCACCTCATTTCTCATCTCCTTGTGCTCGGGTTCGCCTTTCCAGCTACTTTACTAGCAATCTCCCTACTTGGAGAATCAGCACCTTTAACCTCCTGTTCCCTACAGGTTGCAATTTGTCCTGAGGATGAACGGGTAGAGGGGCAACCAATGAGAGACTAGATCTAGGTGTTGGGACAGGCACAGGTCACTCTATTTTCCCACAAGGAAGAAGAATTAACCACAGGCTCAGCCTGCCGCCCAGAAGCAGAATAGGGCCTGAGGCAATCCCGCGCTTTTGCGGCCAGCTCCCAAAAAAGACAGTTGAAAAATGGAGCTCAGGGAAACTGCAATTCACAAACCCGCAGAGTTATAAATGATAACTCTCATCCACAGATATATTGAGGGAAGGCAACGAAGAGGATTTGAAAGCAAGGCAGAATTGCAGGAAACAGATTTCAGGAGGTAGATACGAATCGCCTTTAAAGCACATGAAAAGCGGCAAAACGTCGACAATGATGCCCTTGGCCAAAAAGGGCGTATGCGTTTTTTCCTGAATATATTCAGGAAAAAACGCATACGCCCTTTTTGGCCAACCAAGCAACCTGGAAAGGCAAATCAGCGCTACAAAGAAGTCTCGCTTCCCATCGGTGAAAAGGGCCATGCTGCAAAAAGTGTCAAAACCAGAAATGCAGGACAGGCCATGGAGAAATGGCAGCCTTGCTACACTGATGGGCGGGATGTAAATTGCCAACAGCCACTCTGGAGAAGTGTACGTTGTGTCCTGAAACATGGAAAAAAAACAGCTTAGGGAGCATAGGGCACGTCCACTCATGGGCGTATAAATTGGAAAAACTAAAAATCAGCAAGACACAGGCACCCGAAAGTTTAGGGCTGCTCTGTTGACAAGAACCTCCACTTCATGACACCTTAAATATCCCAGGAAAGAGAAAAATGGATAAAGAAGTTGTGGTCCTTATGTACAATGGAATATCACTCAGACATGAAATCAATGTTATAAGGCTAGTAGAAGCAAGATGAGTGGAGTTAGGAACGACGATTCTAAGTGAAATAAGTCACACAGAAAAAGACACTTATCATAAGCTATCACTTATAGAGGGAATGTAAAAACCGCTAGAGTTGAACTGAATTACAAAACAGAACAGAGTCACACGTTTAGAAAACACACTATGGCTGCTTAACGGGAAAGGTGACGTGGGGTGATGCATAAAACAAGGGTTTCAAATTAGCTCAGATACCGTTCCATACACCCAATATGTAATAGACAAGACCTACTCCTTGCTCAGTGAACTGAACTCAACACCCCCTATTCACCGCACAAGAATATATCTGACTAGTAAGAATCTTAAAACCTATGTATTGATATCTCTCTGGAAGTGAGTCAAGAGGGTGTCAACCGCATAAACACAGCCGTGAAAAGCAGCTATACCCCATTATAAAAATAAATTACTTTTAAAAACCCGTAAAACAAAAACAGTGAAAGAGAGAGAAATTCTTACAAAATTCGTTTAGAGGCTGTGATGCAACCTGGTTTGACCATATCTAGACCCACAGCTGGATGAGACATAAGGGTGGACACTCTTGGGGCTGATAGGTTGGGTGAGCAAACGCAGACCCTTTAAAGTAATACTGCGTGGTACCCATCCCATGGGCCCCAAATCTCCAGGTTGAAGGGCATCTTCCTACATCGAAAACATGCATGAGAAACCAAGAAGATGGTATACCGTGTTATTTTGAAAGGTTTCTAAAATGCACCTCATTTCTCATCTCCTTGTGCTCGGGTTCGACTTTCCAGCTACTTTACTAGCAATCTCCCTACTTGGAGAATCAGCACCTTTAAACTCCTGTTCCCTACAGGTTGCAATTTGTCCTGAGGATGAACGGGAAGAGGGGCAACCAATGAGAGACTAGATCTAGGTGTTGGGACAGGCACAGGTCACTATTTTCCCATCAGGAAGAAGAATTAACCACAGGCTCAGCCTGCCGCCCGGAACAAGAATAGGGCCTGAGGCAATCCCGTGATTTTGAGGCCAGCTCCCAAAAAAGACAGTTGAAAAATGGAGCTCAGGGGCACTGCAATTCACAAACCTGCTGAGTTATAAATGATAACTCTCGTCCACAAATATATTGAGGGAAGGCAACGAAGAGGATTTGAAAGCAAGGCAGAATTGCAGGAAACAGGTTTCAGGAGGTAGATTCGAATCGCCTTTAAAGCACATGAAAAGTGGCAAAACGTCGACAATGATGCCCTTGGCCAAAAAGGGCGTATGCGTTTTTTCCTGAATATATTCAGGAAAAAACGGATACGCCCTTTTTGGCCAACCAAGCAACCTGTAAAGGCAAATCAGCGCTACAAAGAAGTCTCGCTTCCCATCGGTGAAAAGGGCCATGCTGCAAAAAGTGTCAAAACCAGAAATGCAGGACAGGCCATGGAGAAATAGCAGCCTTGCTACGCGGATGGGCGGGATGTAAATTGCCAACAGCCACTCTGGAGAAGTGTATGTTGTGTCCTCAAACATCGAAAAAACACAGCTTAGGGAGCATAGGGCACGTCCAGTCATGGGAGTACAAATTGGGAAAACTAAAAATCAGCAAGACACAGGCACCCAAAAGTTTAGGGCTGCTCTGTTGACAAGAACCTCCACTTCATGACACCTTAAATATCCCAGGAAAGAGAAAAATGGATAAAGAAGTTGTGGTCCTTATGTACAATGGAATATCACTCAGACATGAAATCAATGTCATAAGGCTAGTAGAAGCAAGATGAGTGGATTTAGGTACAACGATTCTAAGTGAAATAAGTCACACAGAAAAAGACACTTATCATAAGCTATCACTTATAGAGGGAATGTAAAAACCGCTACACTTGAACTGAATTACAAAACAGAACAGAGTCACACGTTTAGAAAACACACTATGGCTGCTTAACGGGAAAGGTGTGGTGGGGTGATGCATAAAACAAGGGTTTCAAATTCGCTCAGATACCGTTCCATACACCCAATATGTAATAGACAAGACCTACTCCTTGCTCAGTGAACTGGACTCAACACCCCCTATTCACCGCACAAGAATATATGTGACTAGTAAGAATCTTAAAACCTATGTATTGATGTCTGTCTGGAAGTGAGTCAAGTGTGTGTAAAGCCGCATAAACACAGCCGTGAAAAGCAGCTAAACCCCATTATAAAAATAAATTACTTTCAAAAACCCATAAAACAAAGACAGTGAAAGAGAGAGAAATTCTTACAAAATTCGTTCAGAGGCTGTGATGCAACCTGGATTGACCATATCTAGACCCACAGCTGGATGAGACATAAGGGTGGACACTCTTGGGGCTGAGAGGTTGGGTGAGGTTGGGTGAGCAAACGCAGACCCTTTAAAGTAATACTGCGTGGTACCCATCCCATGGGTCCCAAATCTCCAGGTTGAAGGGCATCTTCCTACATCGAAAACATGCATGAGAAACCCAGAAGATGGTACACCGTGTGATTTTCAAAGGGTTCTAAAACGCACCTCATTTCTCATCTCCTTGTGCTCGGGTTCGCCTTTCCAGCTACTTTACTAGCACTCTCCCTACTGGGAGAATCAGCACCTTTAACCTCCTGTTCCCTACAGGTTGCAATTTGTCCTGAGGATGAACGGGAAGAGGGGCAACCAATGAGAGACTAAATCTAGGTGTTGGGACAGGCAGAGGTCACTCTATTTTCCCACCAGGAAGAAGAATTAACCACAGGCTCAGCCTGCCGCCCGGAACCAGAATAGGGCCTGAGGCAATCCCGTGCTTTTGCCGTCAGCTCCCAAAAAAGACAGTTGAAAAATGGAGCTCAGGGAGACTGCAATTCCAAACCTGCAGAGTTATAAATGATAACTATCGTCCACAAATATATTGAGGGAAGGCAACGAAGAGGATTTGAAAGCAAGGAAGAATTGCAGGAAACAGATTTCAGGAGGTAGATTCGAATCGCCTTTAAAGCACATGAAAAGCGGCAAAACGTCGACAATGATGCCCTTGGCCAAAAAGGGCTTATGCGTTTTTTCCTGAATATATTCAGGAAAAAACGCATACGCACTTTTTGGCCAACCAAGCAACCTGGAAAGGCAAATCAGCGCTACATAGAAGTCTCGCTTCCCATCGGTCAAAAGGGCCATGCTGCAAAAAGTGTCAAAACCAGAAATGCAGGACAGGCCATAGAGAAATGGCAGCCTTGCTACACTGATGGGCGGGATGTAAATTGCCAACAGCCACTCTGGAGAAGTGTACGTTGTGTCCTGAAACATCGAAAAAAAACAGCTTAGGGAGCATAGGGCACGTCCACTCATAGGCGTATAAATTGGGAAAACTAAAAATCAGCAAGACACAGGCACCCCAAAGTTTAGGGCTGCTCTGTTGACAAGAACCTCCACTTCATGACACCTTAAATATCCCAGGAAAGAGAAAAATGGATAAAATAGTTGTTGTCCTTAAGTACAATGGAATATCACTCAGACATGAAATCAATGTCATAAGGCTAGTAGAAGCAAGATGAGTGGATTTAGGTATGACGATTCTAAGTGAAATAAGTCACACAGAAAAAGACACTTATCATAAGCTATCACTTATAGACGGAATGTAAAAACCGCTACACTTGAACTGAATTACAAAAGAGAACAGAGTCACACGTTTAGAAAACACACTATGGCTGCTTAACGGGAAAGTTGAGGTGGGGTGATGCGTAAAACAAGGGTTTCAAATTAGCTCAGATACCGTTCCATACACCCAATATGTAATAGACAAGACCTACTCCTTGCTCAGTGAACTGGACTCAACACACCCTATTCACCGCACAAGAATATATCTGACTACTAAGAATCTTAAAACCTATGTATTGATATCTCTCTGGAAGTAAGTCAAGTGGGTGTAAAGCTGCATAAACAGAGCTGTGAAAAGCAGCTAAAGCCCATTATAAAAATAAATTATTTTTAAAAACCCGTAAAACAAAGACAGTGAAAGAGAGAGAAATTCTTACAAAATTCGTTCAGGGGCTGTGATGCAACCTGGATTGACCATATCTAGACCCACAGCTGGATGAGACATAAGGGTGGACACTCTTAGGGCTGACAGGTTTGGTGAGGTTGGGTGAGCAAACGCAGACACTTTAAAGTAATACTGCGTGGTACCCATCTCATGGGTCCCAAATCTCCAGGTTCAAGGGCATCTTCCTACATCGAAAACTTGCATGAGAAACCCAGAAGATGGTACACCGTGTGATCGGAAAAGGTTTCTAAAATGCACCTCATTTCTCATCTCCTTGTGCTCGGGTTCGCCATTCCAGCTTCTTTACTAGTAATCTCCCTACTCGGCTAATCAGCACCTTTAACCTCCTGTTCCGTACAGGTTGCAATTTGTCCTGAGGATGAAAGGGAAGGGGGCAACCAATGAGAGACTAGATCTAGGTGTTGGGACAGGCACAGGTCACTCTATTTTCCCAACAGGAAGAAGAATTAACCACAGGCTCAGCCTGCCGCCCAGAAGCAGAATAGGGCCTGAGGCAATCCCGCGCTTTTGCGGCCAGCTCCCAAAAAATACAGTTGAAAAATGGAGCTCAGGGAAATTGCAATTCACAAACCCGCAGAGTTATAAATGATAACTCTCATCCACAGATATATTGAGGGAAGGCAACGAAGAGGATTTGAAAGCAAGGCAGAATTGCAGGAAACAGATTTCAGGAGGTAGATACGAATCGCCTTTAAAGCACATGAAAAGCGGCAAAACGTCGACAATGATGCCCTTGGCCAAAAAGGGCGTATGCGTTTTTTCCTGAATATATTCAGGAAAAAACGCATACGGCTTTTTTGGCCAACCAAGCAACCTGGAAAGGCAAATCAGCGCTACAAAGAAGTCTCGCTTCCCATCGGTGAAAAGGGCCATGCTGCAAAAAGTGTCAAAACCAGAAATGCAGGACAGGCCATGGAGAAATGGCAGCCTTGCTACACTGATAGGCGGGATGTAAATTGCCAACAGCCACTCGGAAAAGTGTACGTTGTGTCCTGAAACATCGAAAAAAAACAGCTTAGGGAGCATAGGGCACGTCCACTCATGGGCGTATAAATTGGAAAAACTAAATATCAGCAAGACACAGGCACCGGAAAGTTTAGGGCTGCTCTGTTGACAAGAACCTCCACTTCATGACACCTTAAATATCCCAGGAAAGAGAAAAATGGATAAAGAAGTTGTGGTCCTTATGTACAATGGAATATCACTCAGACATGAAATCAATGTCTCATAAGGCTTGTAGAAGCAAGAAGAGTGGAGTTAGGTACGACGATTCTAAGTGAAATAAGTCACACAGAAAAAGACACTTATCATAAGCTATCACTTATAGAGGGAATGTAAAAACCGCTACACTTGAACTGAATTACAAAAGAGAACAGAGTCACACGTTTAGAAAACACACTATGGCTGCTTAACGGGAATGGTGAGGTGGGGTGATGCATAAAACAAGGGTTTCAAATTCGCTCAGATACCGTTCCATACACCCAATATGTAATAGACAAGACCTACTCCTTGCTCAGTGAACTGGACTCAACACCCCCTATTCCCCGCACAAGAATATATGTGACTAGTAAGAATCTTAAAACCTATGTATTGATATCTGTCTGGAAGTGAGTCAAGTGGGTGTAAAGCCGCATAAAAACAACCATGAAAAGGAGCTAAACCCCATTATAAAAATAAATTACTTTTAAAAACTCGTAAAACAAAGACAGTGAAAGAGAGAGAAATTCTTACAAAATTCGTTCAGGGGCTGTGATGCAACCTGGATTGACCATATCTAGACCCACAGCTGGATGAGACATAAGGGTGGACACTCTTAGGGCTGACAGGTTTGGTGAGGTTGGGTGAGCAAACGCAGACCCTTTAAAGTAATACTGCGTGGTACCCATCCCATGGGTCCCAAATCTCCAGGTTCAAGGGCATCTTCCTACATCGAAAACTTGCATGAGAAACCCAGAAGATGGTACACCGTGTGATCGGAAAAGGTTTCTAAAATGCACCTCATTTCTCATCTCCTTGTGCTCGGGTTCGCCATTCCAGCTTCTTTACTAGTAATCTCCCTACTTGGCTAATCAGCACCTTTAACCTCCTGTTCCGTACAGGTTGCAATTTGTCCTGAGGATGAAAGGGAAGGGGGCAACCAATGAGAGACTAGATCTAGGTGTTGGGACAGGCACAGGTCACTCTATTTTCCCAAAAGGAAGAAGAATTAACCACAGGCTCAGCCTGCCGCCCAGAAGCAGAATAGGGCCTGAGGCAATCCCGCGCTTTTGCGGCCAGCTCCCAAAAAAGACAGTTGAAAAATGGAGCTCAGGGAAACTGCAATTCACAAACCCGCAGAGTTATAAATGATAACTCTCATCCACAGATATATTGAGGGAAGGCAACGAAGAGGATTTGAAAGCAAGGCAGAATTGCAGGAAACAGATTTCAGGAGGTAGATACGAATCGCCTTTAAAGCACATGAAAAGCGGCAAAACGTCCACAATGATGCCCTTGGCCAAAAAGGGCGTATGCGTTTTTTCCTGAATATATTCAGGAAAAAACGCATACGCCCTTTTTGGCCAACCAAGCAACCTGGAAAGGCAAATCAGCGCTACAAAGAAGTCTCGCTTCCCATCGGTGAAAAGGGCCATGCTGCAAAAAGTGTCAAAACCAGAAATGCAGGACAGGCCATGGAGAAATGGCAGCCTTGCTACACTGATAGGTGGGATGTAAATTGCCAACAGCCACTCTGGAGAAGTGTACGTTGTTTCCTGAAACATGGAAAAAAAAACAGCTTAGGGAGCATAGGGCACGTCCACTCATGGGCGTATAAATTGGAAAAACTAAAAATCAGCAAGACACAGGCACCGGAAAGTTTAGGGCTGCTCTGTTGACAAGAACCTCCACTTCATGACACCTTAAATATCCCAGGAAAGAGAAAAATGGATAAAGAAGTTGTGGTCCTTATGTACAATGGAATATCACTCAGACATGAAATCAATGTCATAAGGCTAGTAGAAGCAAGATGAGTGGAGTTAGGTACGACGATCCTAAGTGAAATAAGTCACACAGAAAAAGACACTTATCATAAGCTATCACTTATAGAGGGAATGTAAAAACCGCTACACTTGAACTGAATTACAAAACAGAACAGAGTCACACGTTTAGAAAACACACTATGGCTGCTTAACGGGAATGGTGAGGTGGGGTGATGCATAAAACAAGGGTTTCAAATTCGCTCAGATACCGTTCCATACACCCAATATGTAATAGACAAGACCTACTCCTTGCTCAGTGAACTGGACTCAACACCCCCTATTCACCACACAAGAATATATGTGACTAGTAAGAATCTTAAAACCTATGTATTGATATCTCTCTGGAAGTGAGTCAAGTGGGTGTAAATCCGCATAAACACAGCCATGAAAAGCAGCTAAACCCCATTATAAAAATAAATTACTTTTAAAAACCCATAAAACAAAGACAGTGAAAGAGAGAGAAATTCTTACAAAATTCGTTCAGAGGGTGTGATGCAACCTGGATTGACCATATCTAGACCCACACCTGGATGAGACATAAGGGTGGACACTCTTGGGGCTGAGAGGTTGGGTGAGGTTGGGTGAGCAAACGCAGACCCTTTAAAGTAATACTGCGTGGTACCCATCACATGGGTCCCAAATCTCCAGGTTCAAGGGCATCTTCCTACATCGAAAACATGCATGAGAAACCCAGAAGATGGTACACCGTGTGATTTTGAAAGGTTTCTAAAACGCACCTCATTTCTCATCTCCTTGTGCTCGGTTTCGCCATTCCAGCTACTTTACTAGCAATCTCCCTACTTGGAGAATCAGCACCTTTAACCTCCTGTTCCCTACAGGTTGCAATTTGTCCTGAGGATGAACGGGAAGAGGGGCAACCAATGAGAGACTAGATCTAGGTGTTGGGACAGGCACAGGTCACTCTATTTTCCCAACAGGTAGAAGAATTAACCACAGGCTCAGCCTGCCGCCCAGAAGCAGAATAGGGCCTGAGGCAATCCCGCGCTTTTGCGGCCAGCTCCCAAAAAAGACAGTTGAAAAATGGAGCTCAGGGACACTGCAATTCACAAACCCGCAGAGTTATAAATGATAACTCTCATCCACAGATATATTGAGGGAAGGCAACGAAGAGGATTTGAAAGCAAGGCAGAATTGCAGGAAACAGATTTCAGGAGGTAGATACGAATCGCCTTTAAAGCACATGAAAAGCGGCAAAATGTCCACAATGATGCCCTTGGCCAAAAAGGGCGTATGCGTTTTTTCCTGAATATATTCAGGAAAAAACGCATACGCCCTTTTTGGCCAACCAAGCAACCTGGAAAGGCAAATCAGCGCTACAAAGAAGTCTCGCTTCCCATCGGTGAAAAGGGCCATGCTGCAAAAAGTGTCAAAACGAGAAATGCAGGACAGGCCATGGAGAAATGGCAGCCTTGCTACACTGATGGGCGGGATGTACATTGCCAACAGCCACTCTGGAGAAGTGTACGTTGTGTCCTGAAACATGGAAAAAAAACAGCTTAGGGAGCATAGGGCACGTCCACTCAAGGGCGTATAAATTGGAAAAACTAAAAATCAGCAAGACACAGGCACCGGAAAGTTTAGGGCTGCTCTGTTGACAAGAACCTCCACTTCATGACACCTTAAATATCCCAGGAAAGAGAAAAATGGATAAAGAAGTTGTGGTCCTTATGTACAATGGAATATCACTCAGAAATGAAATCAATGTTATAAGGCTAGTAGAAGCAAGATGAGTGGAGTTAGGTACGACAATTCTAAGTGAAATAAGTCACACAGAAAAAGACACTTATCATAAGCTATCACTTATAGAGGGAATGTAAAATCCGCTACACTTGAACTGAATTACAAAAGAGAACAGAGTCACACGTTTAGAAAACACACTATGGCTGCTTAACGGGAAAGGTGAGGTGGGGTGATGCATAAAACAAGGGTTTCAAATTCGCTGAGGTATCGTTCCATACACCCAATATGTAATAGACAAGACCTACTCCTTGCTCAGTGAACTGAACTCAACACCCCCTATTCACTGCACAAGAATATATGTGACTAGTAAGAATCTTAAAACCTATGTATTGATATCTGTCTGGAAGTGAGTCAAGTGGGTGTAAAGCCGCATAAACACAGCCATGAAAAGCAGCTAAACCCCATTATAAAAATAAATTACTTTTAAAAACCCGTAAAACAAAGACAGTGAAAGAGAGAGAAATTCTTACAAAATTCGTTCAGAGGCTGTGATGCAACCTGGATTGACCATATCTAGACCCACAGCTGGATGAGATATAAGGCTGGACACTCTTGGGGCTGAGAGGCTGGGTGAGGTTGGGTGAGCAAACGCAGACCCTTTAAAGTAATACTGCGTGGTACCCATCCCATGGGTCCCAAATCTCCAGTTCAAGGGCATCTTCCTACATCGAAAACATGCATGAAAAACCCAGAAGATGGTACACCGTGTGATTTTGAAAGGTTTCTAAAACGCACCTCATTTCTCATCTCCTTGTGCTCGGTTTCGCCATTCCAGCTACTTTACTAGCAATCTCCCTACTTGGAGAATCAGCACCTTTAACCTCCTGTTCCCTACAGGTTTCAATTTGTCCTGAGGATGAACGGGAAGAGGGGCAACCAATGAGAGACTAGATCTAGGTGTTGGGACAGGCACAGGTCACTCTATTTTCCCAACAGGAAGAAGAATTAACCACAAGCTCAGCCTGCCGCCCAGAAGCAGAATAGGGCCTGAGGCAATCCCGCGCTTTTGCGGCCAGCTCCCAAAAAAGACAGTTGAAAAATGGAGCTCAGGGAAACTGCAATTCACAAACCCGCAGAGTTATAAATGATAACTCTCATCCACAGATATATTGAGGGAAGGCAACGAAGAGGATTTGAAAGCAAGGCAGAATTGCAGGAAACAGATTTCAGGAGGTAGATACGAATCGCCTTTAAAGCACATGAAAAGCGGCAAAACGTCGACAATGATGCCCTTGGCCAAAAAGGGCGTATGCGTTTTTTCCTGAATATATTCAGGAAAAAACGCATACGCCCTTTTTGGCCAACCAAGCAACCTGGAAAGGCAAATCAGCGCTACAAAGAAGTCTCGCTTCCCATCGGTGAAAAGGGCCATGCTGCAAAAAGTGTCAAAACCAGAAATGCAGGACAGGCCATGGAGAAATGGCAGCCTTGCTACACTGATGGGCGGGATGTAAATGGCCAACAGCCACTCTGGAGAAGTGTACGTTGCGTCCTGAAACATCGAAAAAATACAGCTTAGGGAGCATAGGGCACGTCCACTCATGGGCATATAAATTGGAAAAACTAAAAATCAGCAAGACACAGGCACCCGAAAGTTTAGGGCTGCTCTGTTGACAAGAACCTCCACTTCATGACACCTTAAATATCCCAGGAAAGAGAAAAATGGATAAAGAAGTTGTGGTCCTTATGTACAATGGAATATCACTCAGACATGAAATCAATGTTATAAGGCTAGTAGAAGCAAGATGAGTGGAGTTAGGAACGACGATTCTAAGTGAAATAAGTCACACAGAAAAAGACACTTATCATAAGCTATCACTTATAGAGGGAATGTAAAAACCGCTACACTTGAACTGACTTACAAAAGAGAACAGAGTCACACGTTTAGAAAACACACTATGGCTGCTTAACGGGAAAGGTGAGGTGGGGTGATGCATAAAACAAAGGTTTCAAATTAGCTCAGATACCGTTCCATACACCCAATATGTAATAGACAAGACCTACTCCTTGCTCAGTGAACTGGACTCAACACCCCCTATTCACCGCACAAGAATATATCTGACTAGTAAGAATCTTAAAACCTATGTAATGATATCTCTCTGGAAGTGAGTCAAGAGGGTGTAAACCGCATAAACACAGCCGTGAAAAGCAGCTAAACCCCATTATAAAAATAAATTACTTTTAAAAACCCGTAAAACAAAGACAGTGAAAGAGAGAGAAATTCTTACAAAATTCGTTCAGAGGCTGTGATGCAACCTGGATTGGCCATATCTAGACCCACAGCTGGATGAGACATAAGGGTGGACACTCTTGGGGCTGAGAGTTTGGGTGAGGTTGGGTGAGCAAACACAGACCCTTTAAAGTAAAACTGCATGGTACCCATCCCATGGGTCCCAAATCTCCAGGTTGAAGGGCATTTTCCTACATCGAAAACATGCATGAGAAACCCAGAAGATGGTACACCGTGTGATTTTCAAAGGGTTCTAAAACGCACCTCATTTCTCATCTCCTTGTGCTCGGGTTCGCCTTTCCAGCTACTTTACTAGCAATCTCCCTACTTGGAGAATCAGCACCTTTAACCTCCTGTTCCCTACAGGTTGCAATTTGTCCTGATGATGAACGGGTAGAGGGGCAACCAATGAGAGACTAGATCTAGGTGTTGGGACAGGCACAGGTCACTCTATTTTCCCACAAGGAGAAGAATTAACCACAGGCTCAGCCTGCCGCCCAGAAGCAGAATAGGGCCTGAGGCAATCCCGCGCTTTTGCGGCCAGCTCCCAAAAAAGACAGTTGAAAAATGGAGCTCAGGGAAACTGCAATTCACAAACCCGCAGAGTTATAAATGATAACTCTCATCCACAGATATATTGAGGGAAGGCAACGAAGAGGATTTGAAAGCAAGGCAGAATTGCAGGAAACAGATTTCAGGAGGTAGATACGAATCGCCTTTAAAGCACATGAAAAGCGGCAAAACGTCCACAATGATGCCCTTGGCCAAAAAGGGCGTATGCGTTTTTTCCTGAATATATTCAGGAAAAAACGCATACGCCCTTTTTGGCCAACCAAGCAACCTGGAAAGGCAAATCAGCGCTACAAAGAAGTCTTGCTTCCCATCGGTGAAAAGGGCCATGCTGCAAAAAGTGTCAAAACCAGAAATGCAGGACAGGCCATGGAGAAATGGCAGCCTTGCTACACTGATGGGCGGGATGTAAATTGCCAACAGCCACTCTGGAGAAGTGTACGTTGTGTCCTGAAACATGGAAAAAAAACAGCTTAGGGAGCATAGGGCACGTCCACTCATGGGCGTATAAATTGGAAAAACTAAAAATCAGCAAGACACAGGCACCCGAAAGTTTAGGGCTGCTCTGTTGACAAGAACCTCCACTTCATGACACCTTAAATATCCCAGGAAAGAGAAAAATGGATAAAGAAGTTGTGGTCCTTATGTACAATGGAATATCACTCAGACATGAAATCAATGTTATAAGGCTAGTAGAAGCAAGATGAGTGGAGTTAGGTACGACGATTCTAAGTGAAATAAGTCACACAGAAAAAGACACTTATCATAAGCTATCACTTATAGAGGGAATGTAAAAACCGCTACACTTGAACTGAATTACAAAAGAGAACAGAGTCACACGTTTAGAAAACACACTATGGCTGCTTAACGGGAAAGGTGAGGTGGGGTGATGCATAAAACAAGGGTTTCAAATTCGCTGAGGTATCGTTCCATACACCCAATATGTAATAGACAAGATCTACTCATTGCTCAGTGAACTGAACTCAACACACCCTATTCACTGCACAAGAATATATGTGACTAGTAAGAATATTAAAACCTATGTATTGATATCTGTCTGGAAGTGAGTCAAGTGGGTGCAAAGCCGCATAAACACAGCCATGAAAAGCAGCTAAACCCCATTATAAAAATAAATTACTTTTAAAAACCCGTAAAACAAAGACAGTGAAAGAGAGAGAAATTCTTACAAAATTCGTTCAGAGGCTGTGATGCAACCTGGATTGACCATATCTAGACCCACAGCTGGATGAGATATAAGGGTGGACACTCTTGGGGCTGAGAGGTTGGGTGAGGTTGGGTGAGCAAACGCAGACCCTTTAAAGTAATACTGCGTGGTACCCATCACATGGGTCCCAAATCTCCAGTTCAAGGGCATCTTCCTACATCGAAAACATGCATGAAAAACCCAGAAGATGGTACACCGTGTGATTTTGAAAGGTTTCTAAAATGCACCTCATTTCTCATCTCCTTGTGCTCGGTTTCGCCATTCCAGCTACTTTACTAGCAATCTCCCTACTTGGAGAATCAGCACCTTTAACCTCCTGTTCCCTACAGGTTGCAATTTGTCCTGAGGATGAACGGGAAGAGGGGCAACCAATGAGAGACTAGATCTAGGTGTTGGGACAGGCACAGGTCACTCTATTTTCCCAACAGGAAGAAGAATTAACCACAGGCTCAGCCTGCCGCCCAGAAGCAGAATAGGGCCTGAGGCAATCCCGCGCTTTTGCGGCCAGCTCCCAAAAAAGACAGTTGAAAAATGGAGCTCAGGGAAACTGCAATTCACAAACCCGCAGAGTTATAAATGATAACTCTCATCCACAGATATATTGAGGGAAGGCAACGAAGAGGATTTGAAAGCAAGGCAGAATTGCAGGAAACAGATTTCAGGAGGTAGATACGAATCGCCTTTAAAGCACATGAAAAGCGGCAAAACGTCGACAATGATGCCCTTGGCCAAAAAGGGCGTATGCGTTTTTTCCTGAATATATTCAGGAAAAAACGCATACGCCCTTTTTGGCCAACCAAGCAACCTGGAAAGGCAAATCAGCGCTACAAAGAAGTCTCGCTTCCCATCGGTGAAAAGGGCCATGCTGCAAAAAGTGTCAAAACCAGAAATGCAGGACAGGCCATGGAGAAATGGCAGCCTTGCTACACTGATGGGCGGGATGTAAATGGCCAACAGCCACTCTGGAGAAGTGTACGTTGCGTCCTGAAACATCGAAAAAATACAGCTTAGGGAGCATAGGGCACGTCCACTCATGGGCGTATAAATTGGAAAAACTAAAAATCAGCAAGACACAGGCACCCGAAAGTTTAGGGCTGCTCTGTTGACAAGAACCTCCACTTCATGACACCTTAAATATCCCAGGAAAGAGAAAAATGGATAAAGAAGTTGTGGTCCTTATGTACAATGGAATATCACTCAGACATGAAATCAATGTTATAAGGCTAGTAGAAGCAAGATGAGTGGAGTTAGGAACGACGATTCTAAGTGAAATAAGTCACACAGACAAAGACACTTATCATAAGCTATCACTTATAGAGGGAATGTAAAAACCGCTACACTTGAACTGACTTACAAAAGAGAACAGAGTCACACGTTTAGAAAACACACTATGGCTGCTTAACGGGAAAGGTGAGGTGGGGTGATGCATAAAACAAAGGTTTCAAATTAGCTCAGATACCGTTCCATACACCCAATATGTAATAGACAAGACCTACTCCTTGCTAAGTGAACTGGACTCAACACCCCCTATTCACCGCACAAGAATATATCTGACTAGTAAGAATCTTAAAACCTATGTAATGATATCTCTCTGGAAGTGAGTCAAGAGGGTGTAAACCGCATAAACACAGCCGTGAAAAGCAGCTAAACCCCATTATAAAAATAAATTACTTTTAAAAACCCGTAAAACAAAGACAGTGAAAGAGAGAGAAATTCTTACAAAATTCGTTCAGAGGCTGTGATGCAACCTGGATTGGCCATATCTAGACCCACAGCTGGATGAGACATAAGGGTGGACACTCTTGGGGCTGAGAGGTTGGGTGAGGTTGGGTAAGCAAACGCAGACCCTTTAAAGTAAAACTGCATGGTACCCATCCCATGGGTCCCAAATCTCCAGGTTGAAGGGCATCTTCCTACATCGAAAACATGCATGAGAAACCCAGAAGATGGTACACCGTGTGATTTTCAAAGGGTTCTAAAACGCACCTCATTTCTCATCTCCTTGTGCTCGGGTTCGCCTTTCCAGCTACTTTACTAGCAATCTCCCTACTTGGAGAATCAGCACCTTTAACCTCCTGTTCCCTACAGGTTGCAATTTGTCCTGAGGATGAACGGGTAGAGGGGCAACCAATGAGAGACTAGATCTAGGTGTTGGGACAGGCACAGGTCACTCTATTTTCCCACAAGGAAGAAGAATTAACCACAGGCTCAGCCTGCCGCCCAGAAGCAGAATAGGGCCTGAGGCAATCCCGCGCTTTTGCGGCCAGCTCCCAAAAAAGACAGTTGAAAAATGGAGCTCAGGGAAACTGCAATTCACAAACCCGCAGAGTTATAAATGATAACTCTCATCCACAGATATATTGAGGGAAGGCAACGAAGAGGATTTGAAAGCAAGGCAGAATTGCAGGAAACAGATTTCAGGAGGTAGATACGAATCGCCTTTAAAGCACATGAAAAGCGGCAAAACGTCCACAATGATGCCCTTGGCCAAAAAGGGCGTATGCGTTTTTTCCTGAATATATTCAGGAAAAAACGCATACGCCCTTTTTGGCCAACCAAGCAACCTGGAAAGGCAAATCAGCGCTACAAAGAAGTCTCGCTTCCCATCGGTGAAAAGGGCCATGCTGCAAAAAGTGTCAAAACGAGAAATGCAGGACAGGCCATGGAGAAATGGCAGCCTTGCTACACTGATGGGCGGGATGTAAATTGCCAACAGCCACTCTGGAGAAGTGTACGTTGTGTCCTGAAACATGGAAAAAAAACAGCTTAGGGAGCATAGGGCACGTCCACTCATGGGCGTATAAATTGGAAAAACTAAAAATCAGCAAGACACAGGCACCGGAAAGTTTAGGGCTGCTCTGTTGACAAGAACCTCCACTTCATGACACCTTAAATATCCCAGGAAAGAGAAAAATGGATAAAGAAGTTGTGGTCCTTATGTACAATGGAATATCACTCAGACATGAAATCAATGTTATAAGGCTAGTAGAAGCAAGATGAGTGGAGTTAGGTACGACGATTCTAAGTGAAATAAGTCACACAGAAAAAGACACTTATCATAAGCTATCACTTATAGAGGGAATGTAAAAACCGCTACACTTGAACTGAATTACAAAAGAGAACAGAGTCACACGTTTAGAAAACACACTATGGCTGCTTAACGGGAAAGGTGAGGTGGGGTGATGCATAAAACAAGGGTTTCAAATTCGCTGAGGTATCGTTCCATACACCCAATATGTAATAGACAAGATCTACTCATTGCTCAGTGAACTGAACTCAACACACCCTATTCACTGCACAAGAATATATGTGACTAGTAAGAATATTAAAACCTATGTATTGATATCTGTCTGGAAGTGAGTCAAGTGGGTGCAAAGCCGCATAAACACAGCCATGAAAAGCAGCTAAACCCCATTATAAAAATAAATTACTTTTAAAAACCCGTAAAACAAAGACAGTGAAAGAGAGAGAAATTCTTACAAAATTCGTTCAGAGGCTGTGATGCAACCTGGATTGACCATATCTAGACCCACAGCTGGATGAGATATAAGGCTGGACACTCTTGGGGCTGAGAGGTTGGGTGAGGTTGGGTGAGCAAACGCAGACCCTTTAAAGTAATACTGCGTGGTACCCATCACATGGGTCCCAAATCTCCAGTTCAAGGGCATCTTCCTACATCGAAAACATGCATGAAAAACCCAGAAGATGGTACACCGTGTGATTTTGAAAGGTTTCTAAAATGCACCTCATTTCTCATCTCCTTGTGCTCGGTTTCGCCATTCCAGCTACTTTACTAGCAATCTCCCTACTTGGAGAATCAGCACCTTTAACCTCCTGTTCCCTACAGGTTGCAATTTGTCCTGAGGATGAACGGGAAGAGGGGCAACCAATGAGAGACTAGATCTAGGTGTTGGGACAGGCACAGGTCACTCTATTTTCCCAACAGGAAGAAGAATTAACCACAGGCTCAGCCTGCCGCCCAGAAGCAGAATAGGGCCTGAGGCAATCCCGCGCTTTTGCGGCCAGCTCCCAAAAAAGACAGTTGAAAAATGGAGCTCAGGGAAACTGCAATTCACAAACCCGCAGAGTTATAAATGATAACTCTCATCCACAGATATATTGAGGGAAGGCAACGAAGAGGATTTGAAAGCAAGGCAGAATTGCAGGAAACAGATTTCAGGAGGTAGATACGAATCGCCTTTAAAGCACATGAAAAGCGGCAAAACGTCGACAATGATGCCCTTGGCCAAAAAGGGCGTATGCGTTTTTTCCTGAATATATTCAGGAAAAAACGCATACGCCCTTTTTGGCCAACCAAGCAACCTGGAAATGCAAATCAGCACTACAAAGAAGTCTCGCTTCCCATCGGTGAAAAGGGCCATGCTGCAAAAAGTGTCAAAACCAGAAATGCAGGACAGGCCATGGAGAAATGGCAGCCTTGCTACACTGATGGGCGGGATGTAAATGGCCAACAGCCACTCTGGAGAAGTGTACGTTGCGTCCTGAAACATCGAAAAAATACAGCTTAGGGAGCATAGGGCACGTCCACTCATGGGCATATAAATTGGAAAAACTAAAAATCAGCAAGACACAGGCACCCGAAAGTTTAGGGCTGCTCTGTTGACCAGAACCTCCACTTCATGACACCTTAAATATCCCAGGAAAGAGAAAAATGGATAAAGAAGTTGTGGTCCTTATGTACAATGGAATATCACTCAGACATGAAATCAATGTTATAAGGCTAGTAGAAGCAAGATGAGTGGAGTTAGGAACGACGATTCTAAGTGAAATAAGTCACACAGAAAAAGACACTTATCATAAGCTATCACTTATAGAGGGAATGTAAAAACCGCTACACTTGAACTGACTTACAAAAGAGAACAGAGTCACACGTTTAGAAAACACACTATGGCTGCTTAACGGGAAATGTGAGGTGGGGTGATGCATAAAACAAAGGTTTCAAATTAGCTCAGATACCGTTCCATACACCCAATATGTAATAGACAAGACCTACTCCTTGCTAAGTGAACTGGACTCAACACCCCCTATTCACCGCACAAGAATATATCTGACTAGTAAGAATCTTAAAACCTATGTAATGATATCTCTCTGGAAGTGAGTCAAGAGGGTGTAAACCGCATAAACACAGCCGTGAAAAGCAGCTAAACCCCATTATAAAAATAAATTACTTTTAAAAACCCGTAAAACAAAGACAGTGAAAGAGAGAGAAATTCTTACAAAATTCGTTCAGAGGCTGTGATGCAACCTGGATTGACCATATCTAGACCCACAGCTGGATGAGACATAAGGGTGGACACTCTTGGGGCTGAGAGGTTGGGTGAGGTTGGGTAAGCAAACGCAGACCCTTTAAAGTAAAACTGCATGGTACCCATCCCATGGGTCCCAAATCTCCAGGTTGAAGGGCATCTTCCTACATCGAAAACATGCATGAGAAACCCAGAAGATGGTACACCGTGTGATTTTCAAAGGGTTCTAAAACGCACCTCATTTCTCATCTCCTTGTGCTCGGGTTCGCCTTTCCAGCTACTTTACTAGCAATCTCCCTACTTGGAGAATCAGCACCTTTAACCTCCTGTTCCCTACAGGTTGCAATTTGTCCTGAGGATGAACGGGAAGAGGGGCAACCAATGAGAGACTAGATCTAGGTGTTGGGACAGGCACAGGTCACTCTATTTTCCCACAAGGAAGAAGAATTAACCACAGGCTCAGCCTGCCGCCCAGAAGCAGAATAGGGCCTGAGGCAATCCCGCGCTTTTGCGGCCAGCTCCCAAAAAAGACAGTTGAAAAATGGAGCTCAGGGAAACTGCAATTCACAAACCCGCAGAGTTATAAATGATAACTCTCATCCACAGATATATTGAGGGAAGGCAACGAAGAGGATTTGAAAGCAAGGCAGAATTGCAGGAAACAGATTTCAGGAGGTAGATACGAATCGCCTTTAAAGCACATGAAAAGCGGCAAAACGTCCACAATGATGCCCTTGGCCAAAAAGGGCGTATGCGTTTTTTCCTGAATATATTCAGGAAAAAACGCATACGCCCTTTTTGGCCAACCAAGCAACCTGGAAAGGCAAATCAGCGCTACAAAGAAGTCTCGCTTCCCATCGGTGAAAAGGGCCATGCTGCAAAAAGTGTCAAAACCAGAAATGCAGGACAGGCCATGGAGAAATGGCAGCCTTGCTACACTGATGGGCGGGATGTAAATTGCCAACAGCCACTCTGGAGAAGTGTACGTTGTGTCCTGAAACATGGAAAAAAATCAGCTTAGGGAGCATAGGGCACGTCCACTCATGGGCGTATAAATTGGAAAAACTAAAAATCAGCAAGACACAGGCACCGGAAAGTTTAGGGCTGCTCTGTTGACAAGAACCTCCACTTCATGACACCTTAAATACCCCAGGAAAGAGAAAAATGGATAAAGAAGTTGTGGTCCTTATGTACAATGGAATATCACTCAGACATGAAATCAATGTTATAAGGCTAGTAGAAGCAAGATGAGTGGAGTTAGGTACGACGATTCTAAGTGAAATAAGTCACACAGAAAAAGACACTTATCATAAGCTATCACTTATAGAGGGAATGTAAAAACCGCTACACTTGAACTGAATTACAAAAGAGAACAGAGTCACACGTTTAGAAAACACACTATGGCTGCTTAACGGGAAAGGTGAGGTGGGGTGATGCATAAAACAAGGGTTTCAAATTCGCTGAGGTATCGTTCCATACACCCAATATGTAATAGACAAGATCTACTCATTGCTCAGTGAACTGAACTCAACACACCCTATTCACTGCACAAGAATATATGTGACTAGTAAGAATATTAAAACCTATGTATTGATATCTGTCTGGAAGTGAGTCAAGTGGGTGCAAAGCCGCATAAACACAGCCATGAAAAGCAGCTAAACCCCATTATAAAAATAAATTACTTTTAAAAACCCGTAAAACAAAGACAGTGAAAGAGAGAGAAATTCTTACAAAATTCGTTCAGAGGCTGTGATGCAACCTGGATTGACCATATCTAGACCCACAGCTGGATGAGATATAAGGGTGGACACTCTTGGGGCTGAGAGGTTGGGTGAGGTTGGGTGAGCAAACGCAGACCCTTTAAAGTAATACTGCGTGGTACCCATCACATGGGTCCCAAATCTCCAGTTCAAGGGCATCTTCCTACATCGAAAACATGCATGAAAAACCCAGAAGATGGTACACCGTGTGATTTTGAAAGGTTTCTAAAATGCACCTCATTTCTCATCTCCTTGTGCTCGGTTTCGCCATTCCAGCTACTTTACTAGCAATCTCCCTACTTGGAGAATCAGCACCTTTAACCTCCTGTTCCCTACAGGTTGCAATTTGTCCTGAGGATGAACGGGAAGAGGGGCAACCAATGAGAGACTAGATCTAGGTGTTGGGACAGGCACAGGTCACTCTATTTTCCCAACAGGAAGAAGAATTAACCACAGGCTCAGCCTGCCGCCCAGAAGCAGAATAGGGCCTGAGGCAATCCCGCGCTTTTGCGGCCAGCTCCCAAAAAAGACAGGTGAAAAATGGAGCTCAGGGAAACTGCAATTCACAAACCCGCAGAGTTATAAATGATAACTCTCATCCACAGATATATTGAGGGAAGGCAACGAAGAGGATTTGAAAGCAAGGCAGAATTGCAGGAAACAGATTTCAGGAGGTAGATACGAATCGCCTTTAAAGCACATGAAAAGCGGCAAAACGTCGACAATGATGCCCTTGGCCAAAAAGGGCGTATGCGTTTTTTCCTGAATATATTCAGGAAAAAACGCATACGCCCTTTTTGGCCAACCAAGCAACCTGGAAAGGCAAATCAGCGCTACAAAGAAGTCTCGCTTCCCATCGGTGAAAAGGGCCATGCTGCAAAAAGTGTCAAAACCAGAAATGCAGGACAGGCCATGGAGAAATGGCAGCCTTGCTACACTGATGGGCGGGATGTAAATGGCCAACAGCCACTCTGGAGAAGTGTACGTTGCGTCCTGAAACATCGAAAAAATACAGCTTAGGGAGCATAGGGCACGTCCACTCATGGGCGTATAAATTGGAAAAACTAAAAATCAGCAAGACACAGGCACCCGAAAGTTTAGGGCTGCTCTGTTGACAAGAACCTCCACTTCATGACACCTTAAATATCCCAGGAAAGAGAAAAATGGATAAAGAAGTTGTGGTCCTTATGTACAATGGAATATCACTCAGACATGAAATCAATGTTATAAGGCTAGTAGAAGCAAGATGAGTGGAGTTAGGAACGACGATTCTAAGTGAAATAAGTCACACAGAAAAAGACACTTATCATAAGCTATCACTTATAGAGGGAATGTAAAAACCGCTACACTTGAACTGACTTACAAAAGAGAACAGAGTCACACGTTTAGAAAACACACTATGGCTGCTTAACGGGAAAGGTGAGGTGGGGTGATGCATAAAACAAAGGTTTCAAATTAGCTCAGATACCGTTCCATACACCCAATATGTAATAGACAAGACCTACTCCTTGCTAAGTGAACTGGACTCAACACCCCCTATTCACCGCACAAGAATATATCTGACTAGTAAGAATCTTAAAACCTATGTAATGATATCTCTCTGGAAGTGAGTCAAGAGGGTGTAAACCGCATAAACACAGCCGTGAAAAGCAGCTAAACCCCATTATAAAAATAAATTACTTTTAAAAACCCGTAAAACAAAGACAGTGAAAGAGAGAGAAATTCTTACAAAATTCGTTCAGAGGCTGTGATGCAACCTGGATTGGCCATATCTAGACCCACAGCTGGATGAGACATAAGGGTGGACACTCTTGGGGCTGAGAGGTTGGGTGAGGTTGGGTAAGCAAACGCAGACCCTTTAAAGTAAAACTGCATGGTACCCATCCCATGGGTCCCAAATCTCCAGGTTGAAGGGCATCTTCCTACATCGAAAACATGCATGAGAAACCCAGAAGATGGTACACCGTGTGATTTTCAAAGGGTTCTAATACGCACCTCATTTCTCATCTCCTTGTGCTCGGGTTCGCCTTTCCAGCTACTTTACTAGCAATCTCCCTACTTGGAGAATCAGCACCTTTAACCTCCTGTTCCCTACAGGTTGCAATTTGTCCTGAGGATGAACGGGTAGAGGGGCAACCAATGAGAGACTAGATCTAGGTGTTGGGACAGGCACAGGTCACTCTATTTTCCCACAAGGAAGAAGAATTAACCACAGGCTCAGCCTGCCGCCCAGAAGCAGAATAGGGCCTGAGGCAATCCCGCGCTTTTGCGGCCAGCTCCCAAAAAAGACAGTTGAAAAATGGAGCTCAGGGAAACTGCAATTCACAAACCCGCAGAGTTATAAATGATAACTCTCATCCACAGATATATTGAGGGAAGGCAACGAAGAGGATTTGAAAGCAAGGCAGAATTGCAGGAAACAGATTTCAGGAGGTAGATACGAATCGCCTTTAAAGCACATGAAAAGCGGCAAAACGTCGACAATGATGCCCTTGGCCAAAAAGGGCGTATGCGTTTTTTCCTGAATATATTCAGGAAAAAACGCATACGCCCTTTTTGGCCAACCAAGCAACCTGGAAAGGCAAATCAGCGCTACAAAGAAGTCTCGCTTCCCATCGGTGAAAAGGGCCATGCTGCAAAAAGTGTCAAAACCAGAAATGCAGGACAGGCCATGGAGAAATGGCAGCCTTGCTACACTGATGGGCGGGATGTAAATTGCCAACAGCCACTCTGGAGAAGTGTACGTTGTGTCCTGAAACATGGAAAAAAAACAGCTTAGGGAGCATAGGGCACGTCCACTCATGGGCGTATAAATTGGAAAAACTAAAAATCAGCAAGACACAGGCACCCGAAAGTTTAGGGCTGCTCTGTTGACAAGAACCTCCACTTCATGACACCTTAAATATCCCAGGAAAGAGAAAAATGGATAAAGAAGTTGTGGTCCTTATGTACAATGGAATATCACTCAGACATGAAATCAATGTTATAAGGCTAGTAGAAGCAAGATGAGTGGAGTTAGGAACGACGATTCTAAGTGAAATAAGTCACACAGAAAAAGACACTTATCATAAGCTATCACTTATAGAGGGAATGTAAAAACCGCTAGAGTTGAACTGAATTACAAAACAGAACAGAGTCACACGTTTAGAAAACACACTATGGCTGCTTAACGGGAAAGGTGACGTGGGGTGATGCATAAAACAAGGGTTACAAATTAGCTCAGATACCGTTCCATACACCCAATATGTAATAGACAAGACCTACTCCTTGCTCAGTGAACTGAACTCAACACCCCCTATTCACCGCACAAGAATATATCTGACTAGTAAGAATCTTAAAACCTATGTATTGATATCTCTCTGGAAGTGAGTCAAGAGGGTGTCAACCGCATAAACACAGCCGTGAAAAGCAGCTATACCCCATTATAAAAATAAATTACTTTTAAAAACCCGTAAAACAAAAACAGTGAAAGAGAGAGAAATTCTTACAAAATTCGTTTAGAGGCTGTGATGCAACCTGGTTTGACCATATCTAGACCCACAGCTGGATGAGACATAAGGGTGGACACTCTTGGGGCTGATAGGTTGGGTGAGCAAACGCAGACCCTTTAAAGTAATACTGCGTGGTACCCATCCCATGGGTCCCAAATCTCCAGGTTGAAGGGCATCTTCCTACATCGAAAACATGCATGAGAAACCCAGAAGATGGTACACCGTGTGATTTTCAAAGGGTTCTAAAACGCACCTCATTTCTCATCTCCTTGTGCTCGGGTTCGCCTTTCCAGCTACTTTACTAGCACTCTCCCTACTGGGAGAATCAGCACCTTTAACCTCCTGTTCCCTACAGGTTGCAATTTGTCCTGAGGATGAACGGGAAGAGGGGCAACCAATGAGAGACTAGATCTAGGTGTTGGGACAGGCAGAGGTCACTCTATTTTCCCACCAGGAAGAAGAATTAACCACAGGCTCAGCCTGCCGCCCGGAACCAGAATAGGGCCTGAGGCAATCCCGTGCTTTTGCCGTCAGCTCCCAAAAAAGACAGTTGAAAAATGGAGCTCAGGGAGACTGCAATTCCAAACCTGCAGAGTTATAAATGATAACTATCGTCCACAAATATATTGAGGGAAGGCAACGAAGAGGATTTGAAAGCAAGGAAGAATTGCAGGAAACAGATTTCAGGAGGTAGATTCGAATCGCCTTTAAAGCACATGAAAAGCGGCAAAACGTCGACAATGATGCCCTTGGCCAAAAAGGGCTTATGCGTTTTTTCCTGAATATATTCAGGAAAAAACGCATACGCACTTTTTGGCCAACCAAGCAACCTGGAAAGGCAAATCAGCGCTACATAGAAGTCTCGCTTCCCATCGGTCAAAAGGGCCATGCTGCAAAAAGTGTCAAAACCAGAAATGCAGGACAGGCCATAGAGAAATGGCAGCCTTGCTACACTGATGGGCGGGATGTAAATTGCCAACAGCCACTCTGGAGAAGTGTACGTTGTGTCCTGAAACATCGAAAAAAAACAGCTTAGGGAGCATAGGGCACGTCCACTCATAGGCGTATAAATTGGGAAAACTAAAAATCAGCAAGACACAGGCACCCCAAAGTTTAGGGCTGCTCTGTTGACAAGAACCTCCACTTCATGACACCTTAAATATCCCAGGAAAGAGAAAAATGGATAAAATAGTTGTTGTCCTTTAGTACAATGGAATATCACTCAGACATGAAATCAATGTCATAAGGCTAGTAGAAGCAAGATGAGTGGATTTAGGTATGACGATTCTAAGTGAAATAAGTCACACAGAAAAAGACACTTATCATAAGCTATCACTTATAGACGGAATGTAAAAACCGCTACACTTGAACTGAATTACAAAAGAGAACAGAGTCACACGTTTAGAAAACACACTATGGCTGCTTAACGGGAAAGTTGAGGTGGGGTGATGCGTAAAACAAGGGTTTCAAATTAGCTCAGATACCGTTCCATACACCCAATATGTAATAGACAAGACCTACTCCTTGCTCAGTGAACTGGACTCAACACACCCTATTCACCGCACAAGAATATATCTGACTACTAAGAATCTTAAAACCTATGTATTGATATCTCTCTGGAAGTAAGTCAAGTGGGTGTAAAGCTGCATAAACAGAGCTGTGAAAAGCAGCTAAAGCCCATTATAAAAATAAATTATTTTTAAAAACCCGTAAAACAAAGACAGTGAAAGAGAGAAATTCTTACAAAATTCGTTCAGGGGCTGTGATGCAACCTGGATTTACCATATCTAGACCCACAGCTGGATGAGACATAAGGGTGGACACTCTTAGGGCTGACAGGTTTGGTGAGGTTGGGTGAGCAAACGCAGACCCTTTAAAGTAATACTGCGTGGTACCCATCTCATGGGTCCCAAATCTCCAGGTTCAAGGGCATCTTCCTACATCGAAAACTTGCATGAGAAACCCAGAAGATGGTACACCGTGTGATCGGAAAAGGTTTCTAAAATGCACCTCATTTCTCATCTCCTTGTGCTCGGGTTCGCCATTCCAGCTTCTTTACTAGTAATCTCCCTACTCGGCTAATCAGCACCTTTAACCTCCTGTTCCGTACAGGTTGCAATTTGTCCTGAGGATGAAAGGGAAGGGGGCAACCAATGAGAGACTAGATCTAGGTGTTGGGACAGGCACAGGTCACTCTATTTTCCCAACAGGAAGAAGAATTAACCACAGGCTCAGCCTGCCGCCCAGAAGCAGAATAGGGCCTGAGGCAATCCCGCGCTTTTGCGGCCAGCTCCCAAAAAATACAGTTGAAAAATGGAGCTCAGGGAAATTGCAATTCACAAACCCGCAGAGTTATAAATGATAACTCTCATCCACAGATATATTGAGGGAAGGCAACGAAGAGGATTTGAAAGCAAGGCAGAATTGCAGGAAACAGATTTCAGGAGGTAGATACGAATCGCCTTTAAAGCACATGAAAAGCGGCAAAACGTCGACAATGATGCCCTTGGCCAAAAAGGGCGTATGCGTTTTTTCCTGAATATATTCAGGAAAAAACGCATACGGCTTTTTTGGCCAACCAAGCAACCTGGAAAGGCAAATCAGCGCTACAAAGAAGTCTCGCTTCCCATCGGTGAAAAGGGCCATGCTGCAAAAAGTGTCAAAACCAGAAATGCAGGACAGGCCATGGAGAAATGGCAGCCTTGCTACACTGATAGGCGGGATGTAAATTGCCAACAGCCACTCGGAAAAGTGTACGTTGTGTCCTGAAACATCGAAAAAAAACAGCTTAGGGAGCATAGGGCACGTCCACTCATGGGCGTATAAATTGGAAAAACTAAATATCAGCAAGACACAGGCACCGGAAAGTTTAGGGCTGCTCTGTTGACAAGAACCTCCACTTCATGACACCTTAAATATCCCAGGAAAGAGAAAAATGGATAAAGAAGTTGTGGTCCTTATGTACAATGGAATATCACTCAGACATGAAATCAATGTCTCATAAGGCTTGTAGAAGCAAGAAGAGTGGAGTTAGGTACTACGATTCTAAGTGAAATAAGTCACACAGAAAAAGACACTTATCATAAGCTATCACTTATAGAGGGAATGTAAAAACCGCTACACTTGAACTGAATTACAAAAGAGAACAGAGTCACACGTTTAGAAAACACACTATGGCTGCTTAACGGGAATGGTGAGGTGGGGTGATGCATAAAACAAGGGTTTCAAATTCGCTCAGATACCGTTCCATACACCCAATATGTAATAGACAAGACCTACTCCTTGCTCAGTGAACTGGACTCAACACCCCCTATTCCCCGCACAAGAATATATGTGACTAGTAAGAATCTTAAAACCTATGTATTGATATCTGTCTGGAAGTGAGTCAAGTGGGTGTAAAGCCGCATAAAAACAACCATGAAAAGGAGCTAAACCCCATTATAAAAATAAATTACTTTTAAAAACTCGTAAAACAAAGACAGTGAAAGAGAGAGAAATTCTTACAAAATTCGTTCAGGGGCTGTGATGCAACCTGGATTGACCATATCTAGACCCACAGCTGGATGAGACATAAGGGTGGACACTCTTAGGGCTGACAGGTTTGGTGAGGTTGGGTGAGCAAACGCAGACCCTTTAAAGTAATACTGCGTGGTACCCATCCCATGGGTCCCAAATCTCCAGGTTCAAGGGCATCTTCCTACATCGAAAACTTGCATGAGAAACCCAGAAGATGGTACACCGTGTGATCGGAAAAGGTTTCTAAAATGCACCTCATTTCTCATCTCCTTGTGCTCGGGTTCGCCATTCCAGCTTCTTTACTAGTAATCTCCCTACTTGGCTAATCAGCACCTTTAACCTCCTGTTCCGTACAGGTTGCAATTTGTCCTGAGGATGAAAGGGAAGGGGGCAACCAATGAGAGACTAGATCTAGGTGTTGGGACAGGCACAGGTCACTCTATTTTCCCAACAGGAAGAAGAATTAACCACAGGCTCAGCCTGCCGCCCAGAAGCAGAATAGGGCCTGAGGCAATCCCGCGCTTTTGCGGCCAGCTCCCAAAAAAGACAGTTGAAAAATGGAGCTCAGGGAAACTGCAATTCACAAACCCGCAGAGTTATAAATGATAACTCTCATCCACAGATATATTGAGGGAAGGCAACGAAGAGGATTTGAAAGCAAGGCAGAATTGCAGGAAACAGATTTCAGGAGGTAGATACGAATCGCCTTTAAAGCACATGAAAAGCGGCAAAACGTCCACAATGATGCCCTTGGCCAAAAAGGGCGTATGCGTTTTTTCCTGAATATATTCAGGAAAAAACGCATACGCCCTTTTTGGCCAACCAAGCAACCTGGAAAGGCAAATCAGCGCTACAAAGAAGTCTCGCTTCCCATCGGTGAAAAGGGCCATGCTGCAAAAAGTGTCAAAACCAGAAATGCAGGACAGGCCATGGAGAAATGGCAGCCTTGCTACACTGATAGGCGGGATGTAAATTGCCAACAGCCACTCTGGAGAAGTGTACGTTGTTTCCTGAAACATGGAAAAAAAAACAGCTTAGGGAGCATAGGGCACGTCCACTCATGGGCGTATAAATTGGAAAAACTAAAAATCAGCAAGACACAGGCACCGGAATGTTTAGGGCTGCTCTGTTGACAAGAACCTCCACTTCATGACACCTTAAATATCCCAGGAAAGAGAAAAATGGATAAAGAAGTTGTGGTCCTTATGTACAATGGAATATCACTCAGACATGAAATCAATGTCATAAGGCTAGTAGAAGCAAGATGAGTGGAGTTAGGTACGACGATCCTAAGTGAAATAAGTCACACAGAAAAAGACACTTATCATAAGCTATCACTTATAGAGGGAATGTAAAAACCGCTACACTTGAACTGAATTACAAAACAGAACAGAGTCTCACGTTTAGAAAACACACTATGGCTGCTTAACGGGAATGGTGAGGTGGGGTGATGCATAAAACAAGGGTTTCAAATTCGCTCAGATACCGTTCCATACACCCAATATGTAATAGACAAGACCTACTCCTTGCTCAGTGAACTGGACTCAACACCCCCTATTCACCACACAAGAATATATGTGACTAGTAAGAATCTTAAAACCTATGTATTGATATCTCTCTGGAAGTGAGTCAAGTGGGTGTAAAGCAGCATAAACACAGCCATGAAAAGCAGCTAAACCCCATTATAAAAATAAATTACTTTTAAAAACCCATAAAACAAAGACAGTGAAAGAGAGAGAAATTCTTACAAAATTCGTTCAGAGGCTGTGATGCAACCTGGATTGACCATATCTAGACCCACACCTGGATGAGACATAAGGGTGGACACTCTTGGGGCTGAGAGGTTAGGTGAGGTTGGGTGAGCAAACGCAGACCCTTTAAAGTAATACTGCTTGGTACCCATCCCATGGGTCCCAAATCTCCAGGTTCAAGGGCATGTTCCTACATCGAAAACATGCATGAGAAACCCAGAAGATGGTACACCGTGTGATTTTGAAAGTTTTCTAAAACGCACTTCATTTCTCATCTCCTTGTGCAAGGTTTCGCCATTCCAGCTACTTTACTAGCAATCTCCCTACTTGGAGAATCAGCACCTTTAACCTCCTGTTCCCTACAGGTTGCAATTTGTCCTGAGGATGAACGGGAAGAGGGGCAACCAATGAGAGACTAGATCTAGGTGTTGGAACAGGCACAGGTCACTCTATTTTCCCAACAGGAAGAAGAATTAACCACAGGCTCAGCCTGCCGCCCAGAAGCAGAATAGGGCCTGAGGCAATCCCGCGCTTTTGCGGCCAGCTCCCAAAAAAGACAGTTGAAAAATGGAGCTCAGGGAAACTGCAATTCACAAACCCGCAGAGTTATAAATGATAACTCTCATCCACAGATATATTGAGGGAAGGCAACGAAGAGGATTTGAAAGCAAGGCAGAATTGCAGGAAACAGATTTCAGGAGGTAGATACGAATCGCCTTTAAAGCACATGAAAAGCGGCAAAACGTCCACAATGATGCCCTTGGCCAAAAAGGGCGTATGCGTTTTTTCCTGAATATATTCAGGAAAAAACGCATACGCCCTTTTTGGCCAACCAAGCAACCTGGAAAGGCAAATCAGCGCTACAAAGAAGTCTCGCTTCCCATCGGTGAAAAGGGCCATGCTGCAAAAAGTGTCAAAACCAGAAATGCAGGACAGGCCATGGAGAAATGGCAGCCTTGCTACACTGATGGGCGGGATGTAAATTGCCAACAGCCACTCTGGAGAAGTGTACGTTGTGTCCTGAAACATGGAAAAAAAACAGCTTAGGGAGCATAGGGCACGTCCACTCATGGGCGTATAAATTGGAAAAACTAAAAATCAGCAAGACACAGGCACCGGAAAGTTTAGGGCTGCTCTGTTGACAAGAACCTCCACTTCATGACACCTTAAATATCCCAGGAAAGAGAAAAATGGATAAAGAAGTTGTGGTCCTTATGTACAATGGAATATCACTCAGACATGAAATCAATGTTATAAGGCTAGTAGAAGCAAGACGAGTGGAGTTAGGTACGACAATTCTAAGTGAAATAAGTCACACAGAAAAAGACACTTATCATAAGCTATCACTTATAGAGGGAATGTAAAAACCGCTACACTTGAACTGAATTACAAAACAGAACAGAGTCACACGTTTAGAAAACACACTATGGCTGCTTAACGGGAATGGTGAGGTGGGGTGATGCATAAAACAAGGGTTTCAAATTCGCTCAGATACCGTTCCATACACCCAATATGTAATAGACAAGACCTACTCCTTGCTCAGTGAACTGGACTCAACACACCCTATTCACCACACAAGAATATATGTGACTAGTAAGAATCTTAAAACCTATGTATTGATATCTCTCTGGAAGTGAGTCAAGTGGGTGTAAAGCCGCATAAACACAGCCATGAAAAGCAGCTAAACCCCATTATAAAAATAAATTACTTTTAAAAACCCATAAAACAAAGACAGTGAAACAGAGAGAAATTCTTACAAAATTCGTTCAGAGGCTGTGATGCAACCTGGATTGACCATATCTAGACCCACACCTGGATGAGACATAAGGGTGGACACTCTTGGGGCTGAGAGGTTGGGTGAGGTTGGGTGAGAAAACGCAGACCCTTTAAAGTAATACTGCGTGGTACCCATCCCATGGGTCCCAAATCTCCAGGTTCAAGGGCATCTTCCTACATCGAAAACATGCAAGAGAAACCCAGAAGATGGTACACCGTGTGATTTTGAAAGGTTTCTAAAACGCACCTCATTTCTCATCTCCTTGTGCTCGGTTTCGCCATTCCAGCTACTTTACTAGCAATCTCCCTACTTGGAGAATCAGCACCTTTAACCTCCTGTTCCCTACAGGTTGCAATTTGTCCTGAGGATGAACGGGAAGAGGGGCAACCAATGAGAGACTAGATCTAGGTGTTGGGACAGGCACAGGTCACTCTATTTTCCCAACAGGAAGAAGAATTAACCACAGGCTCAGCCTGCCGCCCAGAAGCAGAATAGGGCCTGAGGCAATCCCGCGCTTTTGCGGCCAGCTCCCAAAAAAGACAGTTGAAAAATGGAGCTCAGGGAAACTGCAATTCACAAACCCGCAGAGTTATAAATGATAACTCTCATCCACAGATATATTGAGGGAAGGCAACGAAGAGGATTTGAAAGCAAGGCAGAATTGCAGGAAACAGATTTCAGGAGGTAGATACGAATCGCCTTTAAAGCACATGAAAAGCGGCAAAACGTCCACAATGATGCCCTTGGCCAAAAAGGGCGTATGCGTTTTTTCCTGAATATATTCAGGAAAAAACGCATACGCCCTTTTTGGCCAACCAAGCAACCTGGAAAGGCAAATCAGCGCTACAAAGAAGTCTCGCTTCCCATCGGTGAAAAGGGCCATGCTGCAAAAAGTGTCAAAACCAGAAATGCAGGACAGGCCATGGAGAAATGGCAGCCTTGCTACACTGATGGGCGGGATGTAAATTGCCAACAGCCACTCTGGAGAAGTGTACGTTGTGTCCTGAAACATGGAAAAAAAACAGCTTAGGGAGCATAGGGCACGTCCACTCATGGGCGTATAAATTGGAAAAACTAAAAATCAGCAAGACACAGGCACCCGAAAGTTTAGGGCTGCTCTGTTGACAAGAACCTCCACTTCATGACACCTTAAATATCCCAGGAAAGAGAAAAATGGATAAAGAAGTTGTGGTCCTTATGTACAATGGAATATCACTCAGACATGAAATGAATGTTATAAGGCTAGTAGAAGGAAGATGAGTGGAGTTAGGTACGACAATTCTAAGTGAAATAAGTCACACAGAAAAAGACACTTATCATAAGCTATCACTTATAGAGGGAATGTAAAAACCGCTACACTTGAACTGAATTACAAAACAGAACAGAGTCACACGTTTAGAAAACACACTATGGCTGCTTAACGGGAAAGGTGAGGTGGGGTGATGCATAAAACAAGGGTTTCAAATTCGCTGAGGTATCGTTCCATACACCCAATATGTAATAGACAAGACCTACTCCTTGCTCAGTGAACTGGACTCAACACCCACTATTCACCGCACAAGTATATATCTGACTAGTAAGAATCTTAAAACCTATGTAATGATATCTCTCTGGAAGTGAGTCAAGAGTGTGTAAACCGTATAAACACAGCCGTGAAAAGCAGCTAAACCCCATTATAAAAATAAATTACTTTTAAAAACCCGTAAAACAAAGACAGTGAAAGAGAGAGAAATTCTTACAAAATTCGTTCAGAGGCTGTGATGTAACCTGGATTCGCCATATCTAGACCCACAGCTGGATGAGACATAAGGGTGGACACTCTTGGGGCTGAGAGGTTGGGTGAGGTTGGGTGAGCAAACGCAGACCCTTTAAAGTAAAACTGCATGGTACCCATCCCATGGGTCCCAAATCTCCAGGTTGAAGGGCATCTTCCTACATCGAAAACATGCATGAGAAACCCAGAAGATGGTACACCGTGTGATTTTCAAAGGGTTCTAAAACGCACCTCATTTCTCATCTCCTTGTGCTCGGGTTCGCCTTTCCAGCTACTTTACTAGCAATCTCCCTACTTGGAGAATCAGCACCTTTAACCTCCTGTTCCCTACAGGTTGCAATTTGTCCTGAGGATGAACGGGTAGAGGGGCAACCAATGAGAGACTAGATCTAGGTGTTGGGACAGGCACAGGTCACTCTATTTTCCCACAAGGAAGAAGAATTAACCACAGGCTCAGCCTGCAGCCCAGAAGCAGAATAGGGCCTGAGGCAATCCCGCGCTTTTGCGGCCAGCTCCCAAAAAAGACAGTTGAAAAATGGAGCTCAGGGAAACTGCAATTCACAAACCCGCAGAGTTATAAATGATAACTCTCATCCACAGATATATTGAGGGACGGCAACGAAGAGGATTTGAAAGCAAGGCAGAATTGCAGGAAACAGATTTCAGGAGGTAGATACGAATCGCCTTTTAAGCACATGAAAAGCGGCAAAACGTCGACAATGATGCCCTTGGCCAAAAAGGGCGTATGCGTTTTTTCCTGAATATATTCAGGAAAAAACGCATACGCCCTTTTTGGCCAACCAAGCAACCTGGAAAGGCAAATCAGCGCTACAAAGAAGTCTCGCTTCCCATCGGTCAAAAGGGCCATGCTGCAAAAAGTGTCAAAACCAGAAATGCAGGACAGGCCATGGAGAAATGGCAGCCTTGCTACACTGATGGGCGGGATGTAAATTGCCAACAGCCACTCTGGAGAAGTGTACGTTGTGTCCTGAAACATGGAAAAAAAACAGCTTAGGGAGCATAGGGCACGTCCACTCATGGGAGTATAAATTGGAAAAACTAAAAATCAGCAAGACACAGGCACCGGAAAGTTTAGGGCTGCTCTGTTGACAAGAACCTCCACTTCATGACACCTTAAATATCCCAGGAAAGAGAAAAATGGATAAAGAAGTTGTGGTCCTTATGTACAATGGAATATCACTCAGACATGAAATCAATGTCATAAGGCTAGTAGAAGCAAGATGAGTGGAGTTAGGTACGACGATCCTAAGTGAAATAAGTCACACAGAAAAAGACACTTATTATAAGCTATCACTTATAGAGGGAATGTAAAAACCGCTACACTTGAACTGAATTACAAAACAGAACAGAGTCACACGTTTAGAAAACACACTATGGCTGCTTAACGGGAATGGTGAGGTGGGGTGATGCATAAAACAAGGGTTTCAAATTCGCTGAGGTATCGTTCCATACACCCAATATGTAATAGACAAGACCTACTCCTTGCTCAGTGAACTGAACTCAACACCCCCTATTCACTGCACAAGAATATATGTGACTAGTAAGAATCTTAAAACCTATGTATTGATATCTGTCTGGAAGTGAGTCAAGTGGGTGTAAAGCCGCATAAACACAGCCATGAAAAGCAGCTAAACCCCATTATAAAAATAAATTACTTTTAAAAACCCGTAAAACAAAGACAGTGAAAGAGAGAGAAATTCTTACAAAATTCGTTCAGAGGCTGTGATGCAACCTGGATTGACCATATCTAGACCCACAGCTGGATGAGATATAAGGGTGGACACTCTTGGGGCTGAGAGGTTGGGTGAGGTTGGGTGAGCAAACGCAGACCCTTTAAAGTAATACTGCGTGGTACCCATCCCATGGGTCCCAAATCTCCAGTTCAAGGGCATCTTCCTACATCGAAAACATGCATGAAATACCCAGAAGATGGTACACCGTGTGATTTTGAAAGGTTTCTAAAACGCACCTCATTTCTCATCTCCTTGTGCTCGGTTTCGCCATTCCAGCTACTTTACTAGCAATCTCCCTACTTGGAGAATCAGCACCTTTAACCTCCTGTTCCCTACAGGTTGCAATTTGTCCTGAGGATGAACGGGAAGAGGGGCAACCAATGAGAGACTAGATCTAGGTGTTGGGACAGGCACAGGTCACTCTATTTTCCCAACAGGAAGAAGAATTAACCACAGGCTCAGCCTGCCGCCCAGAAGCAGAATAGGGCCTGAGGCAATCCCGCGCTTTTGCGGCCAGCTCCCAAAAAAGACAGTTGAAAAATGGAGCTCAGGGAAACTGCAATTCACAAACCCGCAGAGTTATAAATGATAACTCTCATCCACAGATATATTGAGGGAAGGCAACGAAGAGGATTTGAAAGCAAGGCAGAATTGCAGGAAACAGATTTCAGGATGTAGATACGAATCGCCTTTAAAGCACATGAAAAGCGGCAAAATGTCCACAATGATGCCCTTGGCCAAAAAGGGCGTATGCGTTTTTTCCTGAATATATTCAGGAAAAAACGCATACGCCCTTTTTGGCCAACCAAGCAACCTGGAAAGGCAAATCAGCGCTACAAAGAAGTCTCGCTTCCCATCGGTGAAAAGGGCCATGCTGCAAAAAGTGTCAAAACCAGAAATGCAGGACAGGCCATGGAGAAATGGCAGCCTTGCTACACTGATGGGCGGGATGTAAATTGCCAACAGCCACTCTGGAGAAGTGTACGTTGTGTCCTGAAACATGGAAAAAAAACAGCTTAGGGAGCATAGGGCACGTCCACTCATGGGAGTATAAATTGGAAAAACTAAAAATCAGCAAGACACAGGCACCGGAAAGTTTAGGGCTGCTCTGTTGACAAGAACCTCCACTTCATGACACCTTAAATATCCCAGGAAAGAGAAAAATGGATAAAGAAGTTGTGGTCCTTATGTACAATGGAATATCACTCAGAAATGAAATCAATGTTATAAGGCTAGTAGAAGCAAGATGAGTGGAGTTAGGTACGACAATTCTAAGTGAAATAAGTCACACAGAAAAAGACACTTATCATAAGCTATCACTTATAGAGGGAATGTAAAAACCGCTACACTTGAACTGAATTACAAAAGAGAACAGAGTCACACGTTTAGAAAACACACTATGGCTGCTTAACGGGAAAGGTGAGGTGGGGTGATGCATAAAACAAGGGTTTCAAATTCGCTGAGGTATCGTTCCATACACCCAATATGTAATAGACAAGACCTACTCCTTGCTCAGTGAACTGAACTCAACACCCCCTATTCACTGCACAAGAATATATGTGACTAGTAAGAATCTTAAAACCTATGTATTGATATCTGTCTGGAAGTGAGTCAAGTGGGTGTAAAGCCGCATAAACACAGCCATGAAAAGCAGCTAAACCCCATTATAAAAATAAATTACTTTTAAAAACCCGTAAAACAAAGACAGTGAAAGAGAGAGAAATTCTTACAAAATTCGTTCAGAGGCTGTGATGCAACCTGGATTGACCATATCTAGACCCACAGCTGGATGAGATATAAGGCTGGACACTCTTGGGGCTGAGAGGTTGGGTGAGGTTGGGTGAGCAAACGCAGACCCTTTAAAGTAATACTGCGTGGTACCCATCCCATGGGTCCCAAATCTCCAGTTCAAGGGCATCTTCCTACATCGAAAACATGCATGAAAAACCCAGAAGATGGTACACCGTGTGATTTTGAAAGGTTTCTAAAACGCACCTCATTTCTCATCTCCTTGTGCTCGGTTTCGCCATTCCAGCTACTTTACTAGCAATCTCCCTACTTGGAGAATCAGCACCTTTAACCTCCTGTTCCCTACAGGTTTCAATTTGTCCTGAGGATGAACGGGAAGAGGGGCAACCAATGAGAGACTAGATCTAGGTGTTGGGACAGGCACAGGTCACTCTATTTTCCCAACAGGAAGAAGAATTAACCACAGGCTCAGCCTGCCGCCCAGAAGCAGAATAGGGCCTGAGGCAATCCCGCGCTTTTGCGGCCAGCTCCCAAAAAAGACAGTTGAAAAATGGAGCTCAGGGAAACTGCAATTCACAAACCCGCAGAGTTATAAATGATAACTCTCATCCACAGATATATTGAGGGAAGGCAACGAAGAGGATTTGAAAGCAAGGCAGAATTGCAGGAAACAGATTTCAGGAGGTAGATACGAATCGCCTTTAAAGCACATGAAAAGCGGCAAAACGTCGACAATGATGCCCTTGGCCAAAAAGGGCGTATGCGTTTTTTCCTGAATATATTCAGGAAAAAACGCATACGCCCTTTTTGGCCAACCAAGCAACCTGGAAAGGCAAATCAGCGCTACAAAGAAGTCTCGCTTCCCATCGGTCAAAAGGGCCATGCTGCAAAAAGTGTCAAAACCAGAAATGCAGGACAGGCCATGGAGAAATGGCAGCCTTGCTACACTGATGGGCGGGATGTAAATTGCCAACAGCCACTCTGGAGAAGTGTACGTTGTGTCCTGAAACATGGAAAAAAAACAGCTTAGGGAGCATAGGGCACGTCCACTCATGGGCGTATAAATTGGAAAAACTAAAAATCAGCAAGACACAGGCACCAGAAAGTTTAGGGCTGCTCTGTTGACAAGAACCTCCACTTCATGACACCTTAAATATCCCAGGAAAGAGAAAAATGGATAAAGAAGTTGTGGTCCTTATGTACAATGGAATATCACTCAGACATGAAATCAATGTTATAAGGCTAGTAGAAGCAAGATGAGTGGAGTTAGGAACGACGATTCTAAGTGAAATAAGTCACACAGAAAAAGACACTTATCATAAGCTATCACTTATAGAGGGAATGTAAAAACCGCTACACTTGAACTGACTTACAAAAGAGAACAGAGTCACACGTTTAGAAAACACACTATGGCTGCTTAACGGGAAAGGTGAGGTGGGGTGATGCATAAAACAAAGGTTTCAAATTAGCTCAGATACCGTTCCATACACCCAATATGTAATAGACAAGACCTACTCCTTGCTCAGTGAACTGAACTCAACACCCCCTATTCACCGCACAAGAATATATCTGACTAGTAAGAATCTTAAAACCTATGTAATGATATCTCTCTGGAAGTGAGTCAAGAGGGTGTAAACCGCATAAACACAGCCGTGAAAAGCAGCTAAACCCCATTATAAAAATAAATTACTTTTAAAAACCCGTAAAACAAAGACAGTGAAAGAGAGAGAAATCCTTACAAAATTCGTTCAGAGGCTGTGATGCAACCTGGATTGGCCATATCTAGACCCACAGCTGGATGAGACATAAGGGTGGACACTCTTGGGGCTGAGAGGTTGGGTGAGGTTGGGTGAGCAAACACAGACCCTTTAAAGTAAAACTGCATGGTACCCATCCCATGGGTCCCAAATCTCCAGGTTGAAGGGCATCTTCCTACATCGAAAACATGCATGAGAAACCCAGAAGATGGTACACCGTGTGATTTTCAAAGGGTTCTAAAACGCACCTCATTTCTCATCTCCTTGTGCTCGGGTTTGCCTTTCCAGCTACTTTACTAGCAATCTCCCTACTTGGAGAATCAGCACCTTTAACCTCCTGTTCCCTACAGGTTGCAATTTGTCCTGAGGATGAACGGGTAGAGGGGCAACCAATGAGAGACTAGATCTAGGTGTTGGGACAGGCACAGGTCACTCTATTTTCCCACAAGGAAGAAGAATTAACCACAGGCTCAGCCTGCCGCCCAGAAGCAGAATAGGGCCTGAGGCAATCCCGCGCTTTTGCGGCCAGCTCCCAAAAAAGACAGTTGAAAAATGGAGCTCAGGGAAACTGCAATTCACAAACCCGCAGAGTTATAAATGATAACTCTCATCCACAGATATATTGAGGGAAGGCAACGAAGAGGATTTGAAAGCAAGGCAGAATTGCAGGAAACAGATTTCAGGAGGTAGATACGAATCGCCTTTAAAGCACATGAAAAGCGGCAAAACGACGACAATGATGCCCTTGGCCAAAAAGGGCGTATGCGTTTTTTCCTGAATATATTCAGGAAAAAACGCATACGCCCTTTTTGGCCAACCAAGCAACCTGGAAAGGCAAATCAGCGCTACAAAGAAGTCTCGCTTCCCATCGGTCAAAAGGGCCATGCTGCAAAATGTGTCAAAACGAGAAATGCAGGACAGGCCATGGAGAAATGGCAGCCTTGCTACACAGATGGGCGGGATGTAAATTGCCAACAGCCACTCTGGAGAAGTGTACGTTGTGTCCTGAAACATGGAAAAAAAACAGCTTAGGGAGCATAGGGCACGTCCACTCATGGGCGTATAAATTGGAAAAACTAAAAATCAGCAAGACACAGGCACCCGAAAGTTTAGGGCTGCTCTGTTGACAAGAACCTCCACTTCATGACACCTTAAATATCCCAGGAAAGAGAAAAATGGATAAAGAAGTTGTGGTCCTTATGTACAATGGAATATCACTCAGACATGAAATCAATGTTATAAGGCTAGTAGAAGCAAGATGAGTGGAGTTAGGAACGACGATTCTAAGTGAAATAAGTCACACAGAAAAAGACACTTATCATAAGCTATCACTTATAGAGGGAATGTAAAAACCGCTAGACTTGAACTGAATTACAAAACACAACAGAGTCACACGTTTAGAAAACACACTATGGCTGCTTAACGGGAAAGGTGACGTGGGGTGATGCATAAAACAAGGGATTCAAATTAGCTCAGATACCGTTCCATACACCCAATATGTAATAGACAAGACCTACTCCTTGCTCAGTGAACTGAACTCAACACCCCCTATTCACCGCACAAGAATATATCTGACTAGTAAGAATCTTAAAACCTATGTATTGATATCTCTCTGGAAGTGAGTCAAGAGGGTGTCAACCGCATAAACACAGCCGTGAAAAGCAGCTATACCCCATTATAAAAATAAATTACTTTTAAAAACCCGTAAAACAAAAACAGTGAAAGAGAGAGAAATTCTTACAAAATTCGTTTAGAGGCTGTGATGCAACCTGGTTTGACCATATCTAGACCCACAGCTGGATGAGACATAAGGGTGGACACTCTTGGGGCTGATAGGTTGGGTGAGCAAACGCAGACCCTTTAAAGTAATACTGCGTGGTACCCATCCCATGGGTCCCAAATCTCCAGGTTGAAGGGCATCTTCCTACATCGAAAACATGCATGAGAAACCAAGAAGATGGTACACCGTGTTATTTTGAAAGGTTTCTAAAATGCACCTCATTTCTCATCTCCTTGTGCTCGGGTTCGCCTTTCCAGCTACTTTACTAGCAATCTCCCTACTTGGAGAATCAGCACCTTTAACCTCCTGTTCCCTACAGGTTGCAATTTGTCCTGAGGATGAACGGGAAGAGGGGCAACCAATGAGAGACTAGATCTAGGTGTTGGGACAGGCACAGGTCACTATTTTCCCATCAGGAAGAAGAATTAACCACAGGCTCAGCCTGCCGCCCGGAACAAGAATAGGGCCTGAGGCAATCCCGTGATTTTGAGGCCAGCTCCCAAAAAAGACAGTTGAAAAATGGAGCTCAGGGGCACTGCAATTCACAAACCTGCTGAGTTATAAATGATAACTCTCGTCCACAAATATATTGAGGGAAGGCAACGAAGAGGATTTGAAAGCAAGGCAGAATTGCAGGAAACAGGTTTCAGGAGGTAGATTCGAATCGCCTTTAAAGCACATGAAAAGTGGCAAAACGTCGACAATGATGCCCTTGGCCAAAAAGGGCGTATGCGTTTTTTCCTGAATATATTCAGGAAAAAACGGATACGCCTTTTTGGCCAACCAAGCAACCTGTAAAGGCAAATCAGCGCTACAAAGAAGTCTCGCTTCCCATCGGTGAAAAGGGCCATGCTGCAAAAAGTGTCAAAACCAGAAATGCAGGACAGGCCATGGAGAAATGGCAGCCTTTCTACGCTGATGGGCGGGATGTAAATTGCCAACAGCCACTCTGGAGAAGTGTATGTTGTGTCCTCAAACATCGAAAAAACACAGCTTAGGGAGCATAGGGCACGTCCAGTCATGGGAGTACAAATTGGGAAAACTAAAAATCAGCAAGACACAGGCACCCAAAAGTTTAGGGCTGCTCTGTTGACAAGAACCTCCACTTCATGACACCTTAAATATCCCAGGAAAGAGAAAAATGGATAAAGAAGTTGTGGTCCTTATGTACAATGGAATATCACTCAGACATGAAATCAATGTCATAAGGCTAGTAGAAGCAAGATGAGTGGATTTAGGTACAACGATTCTAAGTGAAATAAGTCACACAGAAAAAGACACTTATCATAAGCTATCACTTATAGAGGGAATGTAAAAACCGCTACACTTGAACTGAATTACATAACAGAACAGAGTCACACGTTTAGAAAACACACTATGGCTGCTTAACGGGAAAGGTGAGGTGGGGTGATGCATAAAACAAGGGTTTCAAATTCGCTCAGATACCGTTCCATACACCCAATATGTAATAGACAAGACCTACTCCTTGCTCAGTGAACTGGACTCAACACCCCCTATTCACCGCACAAGAATATATGTGACTAGTAAGAATCTTAAAACCTATGTATTGATGTCTGTCTGGAAGTGAGTCAAGTGGGTGTAAAGCCGCATAAACACAGCCGTGAAAAGCAGCTAAACCCCATTATAAAAATAAATTACTTTCAAAAACCCATAAAACAAAGACAGTGAAAGAGAGAGAAATTCTTACAAAATTCGTTCAGAGGCTGTGATGCAACCTGGATTGACCATATCTAGACCCACAGCTGGATGAGACATAAGGGTGGACACTCTTGGGGCTGAGAGGTTGGGTGAGGTTGGGTGAGCAAACGCAGACCCTTTAAAGTAATACTGCGTGGTACCCATCCCATGGGTCCCAAATCTCCAGGTTCAAGGGCATCTTCCTACATCGAAAACATGCATGAGAAACCAAGAAGATGGTACACCGTGTGATTTTCAAAGGGTTCTAAAACGCACCTCATTTCTCATCTCCTTGTGCTCGGGTTCGCCTTTCCAGCTACTTTACTAGCACTCTCCCTACTGGGAGAATCAGCACCTTTAACCTCCTGTTCCCTACAGGTTGCAATTTGTCCTGAGGATGAACGGGAAGAGGGGCAACCAATGAGAGACTAGATCTAGGTGTTGGGACAGGCAGAGGTCACTCTATTTTCCCACCAGGAAGAAGAATTAACCACAGGCTCAGCCTGCCGCCCGGAACCAGAATAGGGCCTGAGGCAATCCCGTGCTTTTGCTGTCAGCTCCCAAAAAAGACAGTTGAAAAATGGAGCTCAGGGAAACTGCAATTCCAAACCTGCAGAGTTATAAATGATAACTATCGTCCACAAATATATTGAGGGAAGGCAACGAAGAGGATTTGAAAGCAAGGAAGAATTGCAGGAAACAGATTTCAGGAGGTAGATTCGAATCGCCTTTAAAGCACATGAAAAGCGGCAAAACGTCGACAATGATGCCCTTGGCCAAAAAGGGCTTATGCGTTTTTTCCTGAATATATTCAGGAAAAAACGCATACGCACTTTTTGGCCAACCAAGCAACCTGGAAAGGCAAATCAGCGCTACATAGAAGTCTCGCTTCCCATCGGTCAAAAGGGCCATGCTGCAAAAAGTGTCAAAACCAGAAATGCAGGACAGGCCATAGAGAAATGGCAGCCTTGCTACACTGATGGGCGGGATGTAAATTGCCAACAGCCACTCTGGAGAAGTGTACGTTGTGTCCTGAAACATCGAAAAAAAACAGCTTAGGGAGCATAGGGCACGTCCATTCATAGGCGTATAAATTGGGAAAACTAAAAATCAGCAAGACACAGGCACCCCAAAGTTTAGGGCTGCTCTGTTGACAAGAACCTCCACTTCATGACACCTTAAATATCCCAGGAAAGAGAAAAATGGATAAAATAGTTGTTGTCCTTAAGTACAATGGAATATCACTCAGACATGAAATCAATGTCATAAGGCTAGTAGAAGCAAGATGAGTGGAGTTAGGTATGACGATTCTAAGTGAAATAAGTCACACAGAAAAAGACACTTATCATAAGCTATCACTTATAGAGGGAATGTAAAAACCGCTACACTTGAACTGAATTACAAAAGAGAACAGAGTCACACGTTTAGAAAACACACTATGGCTGCTTAACGGGAAAGTTGAGGTGGGGTGATGCGTAAAACAAGGGTCTCAAATTAGCTCAGATACCGTTCCATACACCCAATATGTAATAGACAAGACCTACTCCTTGCTCAGTGAACTGGACTCAACACCCCCTATTCACCGCACAAGAATATATCTGACTACTAAGAATCTTAAAACCTATGTATTGATATCTCTCTGGAAGTAAGTCAAGTGGGTGTAAAGCTGCATAAACAGAGCTGTGAAAAGCAGCTAAACCCCATTATAAAAATAAATTACTTTTAAAAACCCGTAAAACAAAGACAGTGAAAGAGAGAGAAATTCTTACAAAATTCGTTCAGGGGCTGTGATGCAACCTGGATTGACCATATCTAGACCCACAGCTGGATGAGACATAAGGGTGGACACTCTTAGGGCTGACAGGTTTGGTGAGGTTGGGTGAGCAAACGCAGACCCTTTAAAGTAATACTGCGTGGTACCCATCCCATGGGTCCCAAATCTCCAGGTTCAAGGGTATCTTCCTACATCGAGAACTTGCATGAGAAACCCAGAAGATGGTACACCGTGTGATCGGAAAAGGTTTCTAAAATGCACCTCATTTCTCATCTCCTTGTGCTCGGGTTCGCCATTCCAGCTTCTTTACTAGTAATCTCCCTACTTGGCTAATCAGCACCTTTAACCTCCTGTTCCGTACAGGTTGCAATTTGTCCTGAGGATGAAAGGGAAGGGGGCAACCAATGAGAGACTAGATCTAGGTGTTGGGACAGGCACAGGTCACTCTATTTTCCCAACAGGAAGAAGAATTAACCACAGGCTCAGCCTGCCGCCCAGAAGCAGAATAGGGCCTGAGGCAATCCCGCGCTTTTGCGGCCAGCTCCCTAAAAAGACAGTTGAAAAATGGAGCTCAGGGAAACTGCAATTCACAAACCCGCAGAGTTATAAATGATAACTCTCATCCACAGATATATTGAGGGAAGGCAACGAAGAGGATTTGAAAGCAAGGCAGAATTGCAGGAAACAGATTTCAGGAGGTAGATACGAATCGCCTTTAAAGCACATGAAAAGCGGCAAAACGTCGACAATGATGCCCTTGGCCAAAAAGGGCGTATGCGTTTTTTCCTGAATATATTCAGGAAAAAACGCATACGGCTTTTTTGGCCAACCAAGCAACCTGGAAAGGCAAATCAGCGCTACAAAGAAGTCTCGCTTCCCATCGGTGAAAAGGGCCATGCTGCAAAAAGTGTCAAAACCAGAAATGCAGGACAGGCCATGGAGAAATGGCAGCCTTGCTACACTGATGGGCGGGATGTAAATTGCCAACAGCCACTCTGGAGAAGTGTACGTTGTGTCCTGAAACATGGAAAAAAAACAGCTTAGGGAGCATAGGGCACGTCCACTCATGGGCGTATAAATTGGAAAAACTAAAAATCAGCAAGACACAGGCACCGGAAAGTTTAGGGCTGCTCTGTTGACAAGAACCTCCACTTCATGACACCTTAAATATCCCAGGAAAGAGAAAAATGGATAAAGAAGTTGTGGTCCTTATGTACAATGGAATATCACTCAGACATGAAATCAATGTCTCATAAGGCTTGTAGAAGCAAGAAGAGTGGAGTTAGGTACGACGATTCTAAGTGAAATAAGTCACTCAGAAAAAGACACTTATCATAAGCTATCACTTATAGAGGGAATGTAAGAACCGCTACACTTGAACTGAATTACAAAAGAGAACAGAGTCACACGTTTAGAAAACACACTATGGCTGCTTAACGGGAATGGTGAGGTGGGGTGATGCATAAAACAAGGGTTTCAAATTCGCTCAGATACCGTTCCATACACCCAATATGTAATAGACAAGACCTACTCCTTGCTCAGTGAACTGGACTCAACACCCCCTATTCCCCGCACAAGAATATATGTGACTAGTAAGAATCTTAAAACCTATGTATTGATATCTGTCTGGAAGTGAGTCAAGTGGGTGTAAAGCCGCATAAAAACAACCATGAAAAGCAGCTAAACCCCATTATAAAAATAAATTACTTTTAAAAACTCGTAAAACAAAGACAGTGAAAGAGAGAGAAATTCTTACAAAATTCGTTCAGGGGCTGTGATGCAACCTGGATTGACCATATCTAGACCCACAGCTGGATGAGACATAAGGGTGGACACTCTTAGGGCTGACAGGTTTGGTGAGGTTGGGTGAGCAAACGCAGACCCTTTAAAGTAATACTGCGTGGTACCCATCCCATGGGTCCCAAATCTCCAGGTTCAAGGGCATCTTCCTACATCGAAAACTTGCATGAGAAACCCAGAAGATGGTACACCGTGTGATCGGAAAAGGTTTCTAAAATGCACCTCATTTCTCATCTCCTTGTGCTCGGGTTCGCCATTCCAGCTTCTTTACTAGTAATCTCCCTACTTGGCTAATCAGCACCTTTAACCTCCTGTTCCGTACAGGTTGCAATTTGTCCTGAGGATGAAAGGGAAGGGGGCAACCAATGAGAGACTAGATCTAGGTGTTGGGACAGGCACAGGTCACTCTATTTTCCCAACAGGAAGAAGAATTAACCACAGGCTCAGCCTGCCGCCCAGAAGCAGAATAGGGCCTGAGGCAATCCCGCGCTTTTGCGGCCAGCTCCCAAAAAAGACAGTTGAAAAATGGAGCTGAGGGAAACTGCAATTCACAAACCCGCAGAGTTATAAATGATAACTCTCATCCACAGATATATTGAGGGAAGGCAACGAAGAGGATTTGAAAGCAAGGCAGAATTGCAGGAAACAGATTTCAGCAGGTAGATACGAATCGCCTTTAAAGCACATGAAAAGCGGCAAAACGTCGACAATGATGCCCTTGGCCAAAAAGGGCGTATGCGTTTTTTCCTGAATATATTCAGGAAAAAACGCATACGCCCTTTTTGGCCAACCAAGCAACCTGGAAAGGCAAATCAGCGCTACAAAGAAGTCTCGCTTCCCATCGGTGAAAAGGGCCATGCTGCAAAAAGTGTCAAAACCAGAAATGCAGGACAGGCCATGGAGAAATGGCAGCCTTGCTACACTGATAGGCGGGATGTAAATTGCCAACAGCCACTCTGGAGAAGTGTACGTTGTGTCCTGAAACATGGAAAAAAAACAGCTTAGGGAGCATAGGGCACGTCCACTCATGGGCGTATAAATTGGAAAAACTAAAAATCAGCAAGACACAGGCACCCGAAAGTTTAGGGCTGCTCTGTTGACAAGAACCTCCACTTCATGACACCTTAAATATCCCAGGAAAGAGAAAAATGGATAAAGAAGTTGTGGTCCTTATGTACAATGGAATATCACTCAGACATGAAATCAATGTTATAAGGCTAGTAGAAGCAAGATGAGTGGAGTTAGGAACGACGATTCTAAGTGAAATAAGTCACACAGAAAAAGACACTTATCATAAGCTATCACTTATAGAGGGAATGTAAAAACCGCTACACTTGAACTGACTTACAAAAGAGAACAGAGTCACACGTTTAGAAAACAAACTATGGCTGCTTAACGGGAAAGGTGAGGTGGGGTGATGCATAAAACAAAGGTTTCAAATTAGCTCAGATACCGTTCCATACACCCAATATGTAATAGACAAGACCTACTCCTTGCTCAGTGAACTGAACTCAACACCCCCTATTCACCGCACAAGAATATATCTGACTAGTAAGAATCTTAAAACCTATGTATTGATATCTCTCTGGAAGTGAGTCAAGTGGGTGTAAAGCCGCATAAACACAGCCATGAAAAGCAGCTAAACCCCATTATAAAAATAAATTACTTTTAAAAACCCATAAAACAAAGACAGTGAAAGAGAGAGAAATTCTTACAAAATTCGTTCAGAGGCTGTGATGCAACCTGGATTGACCATATCAAGACCCACAGCTGGATGAGACATAAGGGTGGACACTCTTGGGGCTGAGAGGTTGGGTGAGGTTGGGTGAGCAAACGCAAACCCTTTAAAGTAATACTGCGTGGTACCCATCCCATGGGTCCCAAATCTCCAGGTTCAAGGGCATCTTCCTACATCGAAAACATGCATGAGAAAACCAGAAGATGGTACACCATATGATTTTGAAAGTTTTCTAAAACGCACCTCATTTCTCATCTCCTTGTGCTCGGTTTCGCCATTCCAGCTACTTTACTAGCAATCTCCCTACTTGGAGAATCAGCACCTTTAACCTCCTGTTCCCTACAGGTTGCAATTTGTCCTGAGGATGAACGGGAAGAGGGGCAACCAATGAGAGACTAGATCTAGGTGTTGGGACAGGCACAGGTCACTCTATTTTCCCAACAGGAAGAAGAATTAACCACAGGTTCAGCCTGCCGCCCAGAAACAGAATAGGGCCTGAGGCAATCCCGCGCTTTTGCGGCCAGCTCCCAAAAAAGACAGTTGAAAAATGGAGCTCAGGGAAACTGCAATTCACAAACCCGCAGAGTTATAAATGATAACTCTCATCCACAGATATATTGAGGGAAGGCAACGAAGAGGATTTGAAAGCAAGGCAGAATTGCAGGAAACAGATTTCAGGAGGTAGATATGAATCGCCTTTAAAGCACATGAAAAGCGGCAAAACGTCCACAGTGATGCCCTTGGCCAAAAAGGGCGTATGCGTTTTTTCCTGAATATATTCAGGAAAAAACGCATACGCCCTTTTTGGCCAACCAAGCAACCTGGAAAGGCAAATCAGCGCTACAAAGAAGTCTCGCTTCCCATCGGTGAAAAGGGCCATGCTGCAAAAAGTGTCAAAACCAGAAATGCAGGACAGGCCATGGAGAAATGGCAGCCTTGCTACACTGATGGGCGGGATGTAAATTGCCAACAGCCACTCTGGAGAAGTGTACGTTGTGTCCTGAAACATGGAAAAAATACAGCTTAGGGAGCATAGGGCACGTCCACTCATGGGCGTATAAATTGGAAAAACTAAAAATCAGCAAGACACAGGCACTGGAAAGTTTAGGGCTGCTCTGTTGACAAGAACCTCCACTTCATGACACCTTAAATATCCCAGGAAAGAGAAAAATGGATAAAGAAGTTGTGGTCCTTATGTACAATGGAATATCACTCAGACATGAAATCAATGTCTCATAAGGCTAGTAGAAGCAAGATGAGTGGAGTTAGGTACCACGATTCTAAGTGAAATAAGTCACACAGAAAAAGACACTTATCATAAGCTATCACTTATAGAGGGAATGTAAAAACCGCTACACTTGAACTGAATTACAAAACAGAACAGAGTCACACGTTTAGAAAACACACTATAGCTGCTTAACAGGAAAGGTGAGGTGGGGTGATGCATAAAACAAGGGTTTCAAATTCGCTCAGATACCGTTCCATACACCCAATATGTAATAGACAAGACCTACTCCTTGCTCAGTGAACTGGACTCAACACCCCCTATTCCCCGCACAAGAATATATGTGACTAGTAAGAATCTTAAAACCTATGTATTGATATCTGTCTGGAAGTGAGTCAAGTGGGTGTAAAGCCGCATAAACACAACCATGAAAAGCAGCTAAACCCCATTATAAAAATAAATTACTTTTAAAAACCCGTAAAACAAAGACAGTGAAAGAGAGAGAAATTCTTACAAAATTCGTTCAGAGGCTGTGATGCAACCTGGATTGACCATATCCAGACCCACACCTGGATGAGACATAAGGGTGGACACTCTTGGGGCTGAGAGGTTGGGTGAGGTTGGGTGAGCAAACGCAGACCCTTTAAAGTAATACTGCGTGGTACCCATCCCATGGGTCCCAAATCTCCAGGTTCAAGGGCATCTTCCTACATCGAAAACATGCATGAGAAACCCAGAAGATGGTACACCGTGTGATTTTCAAAGGTTTCTAAAACGCACCTCATTTCTCATCTCCTTGTGCTCGGTTTCGCCATTCCAGCTACTTTACTAGCAATCTCCCTACTTGGAGAATCAGCACCTTTAACCTCCTGTTCCCTACAGGTTGCAATTTGTCCTGAGGATGAACGGGAAGAGGGGCAACCAATGAGAGACTAGATCTAGGTGTTGGGACAGGCACAAGTCACTCTATTTTCCCAACAGGAAGAAGAATTAACCACAGGCTCAGCCTGCTGCCCAGAAGCAGAATAGGGCCTGAGGCAATCCCGCGCTTTAGCGGCCAGCTCCCAAAAAAGACAGTTGAAAAATGGAGCTCAGGGAAACTGCAATTCACAAACCCGCAGAGTTATAAATGATAACTCTCATCCACAGATATATTGAGGGAAGGCAACGAAGAGGATTTGAAAGCAAGGCAGAATTGCAGGAAACAGATTTCAGGAGGTAGATACGAATCGCCTTTAAAGCACATGAAAAGCGGCAAAACGTCCACAATGATGCCCTTGGCCAAAAAGGGCGTATGCATTTTTTCCTGAATATATTCAGGAAAAAACGCATACGCCCTTTTTGGCCAACCAAGCAACCTGGAAAGGCAAATCAGCGCTACAAAGAAGTCTCGCTTCCCATCGGTCAAAAGGGCCACGCTGCAAAAAGTGTCAAAACCAGAAATGCAGGACAGGCCATGGAGAAATGGCAGCCTTGCTACACTGATGGGCGGGATGTAAATTGCCAACAGCCACTCTGGAGAAGTGTACGTTGTGTCCTGAAACATGGAAAAAAAACAGCTTAGGGAGCATAGGGCACGTCCACTCATGGGCGTATAAATCGGAAAAACTAAAAATCAGCAAGACACAGGCACCGGAAAGTTTAGGGCTGCTCTGTTGACAAGAACCTCCACTTCATGACACCTTAAATATCCCAGGAAAGAGAAAAATGGATAAAGAAGTTGTGGTCCTTATGTACAATGGAATATCACTCAGACATGAAATCAATGTCTCATAAGGCTAGTAGAAGCAAGATGAGTGGAGTTAGGTACGACGATTCTAAGTGAAATAAGTCACACAGAAAAAGACACTTATCATAAGCTATCACTTATAGAGGGAATGTAAAAACCGCTACACTTGAACTGAATTACAAAACAGAACAGAGTCACACGTTTAGAAAACACACTATATCTGCTTAACAGTAAAGGTGAGGTGGGGAGATGCATAAAACAAGGGTTTCAAATTCGCTCAGATACCGTTCCATACACCCAATATGTAATAGACAAGACCTACTCCTTGCTCAGTGAACTGGAATCAACACCCCCTATTTCCCGCACAAGAATATATGTGACTAGTAAGAATCTTAAAACCTATGTATTGATATCTGCCTGGAAGTGAGTCAAGTGGGTGTAAAGCCGCATAAACACAACCATGAAAAGCAGCTAAACCCTATTATAAAAATAAATTACTTTTAAAAACTCGTAAAACAAAGACAGTGAATGAGAGAGAAATTCTTACAAAATTCGTTCAGAGGCTGTGATGCAACCTGGATTGACCATATCTAGACCCACAGCTGGATGAGACATAAGGGTGGACACTCTTGGGGCTGAGAGGTTGGGTGAGGTTGGGTGAGCAAACGCAGACCCTTTAAAGTAGTACTGCGTGGTACCCATCCCATGGGTCCCAAATCTCCAGGTTCAAGGGCATCTTCCTACATCGAAAACATGCATGAGAAACCCAGAAGATGGTACACCGTGTGATTTTGAAAGGTTTCTAAAACGCACCTCATTTCTCATCTCCTTGTGCTCGGTTTCGCCATTCCAGCTACTTTACTAGCAATCTCCCTACTTGGAGAATCAGCACCTTTAACCTCCTGTTCCCTACAGGTTGCAATTTGTCCTGAGGATGAACGGGAAGAGGGGCAACCAATGAGAGACTAGATCTAGGTGTTGGGACAGGCACAGGTCACTCTATTTTCCCAACAGGAAGAAGAATTAACCATAGGCTCAGCCTGCCGCCCAGAAGCAGAATAGGGCCTGAGGCAATCCCGCGCTTTTGCGGCCAGCTCCCAAAAAAGACAGTTGAAAAATGGAGCTCAGGGAAACTGCAATTCACAAACCCGCAGAGTTATAAATGATAACTCTCATCCACAGATATATTGAGGGAAGGCAACGAAGAGGATTTGAAAGCAAGGCAGAATTGCAGGAAACAGATTTCAGGAGGTAGATACGAATCGCCTTTAAAGCACATGAAAAGCGGCAAAACGTCGACAATGATGCCCTTGGCCAAAAAGGGCGTATGCGTTTTTTCCTGAATATATTCAGGAAAAAACGCATACGCCCTTTTTGGCCAACCAAGCAACCTGGAAAGGCAAATCAGCGCTACAAAGAAGTCTCGCTTCCCATCGGTCAAAAGGGCCACGCTGCAAAAAGTGTCAAAACCAGAAATGCAGGACAGGCCATGGAGAAATGGCAGCCTTGCTACACTGATGGGCGGGATGTAAATTGCCAACAGCCACTCTGGAGAAGTGTACGTTGTGTCCTGAAACATGGAAAAAATACAGCTTAGGGAGCATAGGGCACGTCCACTCATGGGCGTATAAATTGGAAAAACTAAAAATCAGCAAGACACAGGCACTGGAAAGTTTAGGGCTGCTCTGTTGACAAGAACCTCCACTTCATGACACCTTAAATATCCCAGGAAAGAGAAAAATGGATAAAGAAGTTGTGGTCCTTATGTACAATGGAATATCACTCAGACATGAAATCAATGTCTCATAAGGCTAGTAGAAGCAAGATGAGTGGAGTTAGGTACGACGATTCTAAGTGAAATAAGTCACACAGAAAAAGACACTTATCATAAGCTATCACTTATAGAGGGAATGTAAAAACCGCTACACTTGAACTGAATTACAAAACAGAACAGAGTCACACGTTTAGAAAACACACTATAGCTGCTTAACAGGAAAGGTGAGGTGGGGTGATGCATAAAACAAGGGTTTCAAATTCGCTCAGATACCGTTCCATACACCCAATATGTAATAGACAAGACCTACTCCTTGCTCAGTGAACTGGACTCAACACCCCCTATTCCCCGCACAAGAATATATGTGACTAGTAAGAATCTTAAAACCTATGTATGGATATCTGTCTGGAAGTGAGTCAAGTGGGTGTAAAGCCGCATAAACACAACCATGAAAAGCAGCTAAACCCCATTATAAAAATAAATTACTTTTAAAAACCCGTAAAACAAAGACAGTGAAAGAGAGAGAAATTCTTACAAAATTCGTTCAGAGGCTGTGATGCAACCTGGATTGACCATATCCAGACCCACACCTGGATGAGACATAAGGGTGGACACTCTTGGGGCTGAGAGGTTGGGTGAGGTTGGGTGAGCAAACGCAGACCCTTTAAAGTAATACTGCGTGGTACCCATCCCATGGGTCCCAAATCTCCAGTTTCAAGGGCATCTTCCTACATCGAAAACATGCATGAGAAACCCAGAAGATGGTACACCGTGTGATTTTGAAAGGTTTCTAAAACGCACCTCATTTCTCATCTCCTTGTGCTCGGTTTCGCCATTCCAGCTACTTTACTAGCAATCTCCCTACTTGGAGAATCAGCACCTTTAACCTCCTGTTCCCTACAGGTTGCAATTTGTCCTGAGGATGAACGGGAAGAGGGGCAACCAATGAGAGACTAGATCTAGGTGTTGGGACAGGCACAAGTCACTCTATTTTCCCAACAGGAAGAAGAATTAACCACAGGCTCAGCCTGCTGCCCAGAAGCAGAATAGGGCCTGAGGCAATCCCGCGCTTTAGCGGCCAGCTCCCAAAAAAGACAGTTGAAAAATGGAGCTCAGGGAAACTGCAATTCACAAACCCGCAGAGTTATAAATGATAACTCTCATCCACAGATATATTGAGGGAAGGCAACGAAGAGGATTTGAAAGCAAGGCAGAATTGCAGGAAACAGATTTCAGGAGGTAGATACAAATCGCCTTTAAAGCACATGAAAAGCGGCAAAACGTCCACAATGATGCCCTTGGCCAAAAAGGGCGTATGCATTTTTTCCTGAATATATTCAGGAAAAAACGCATACGCCCTTTTTGGCCAACCAAGCAACCTGGAAAGGCAAATCAGCGCTACAAAGAAGTCTCGCTTCCCATCGGTCAAAAGGGCCACGCTGCAAAAAGTGTCAAAACCAGAAATGCAGGACAGGCCATGGAGAAATGGCAGCCTTGCTACACTGATGGGCGGGATGTAAATTGCCAACAGCCACTCTGGAGAAGTGTACGTTGTGTCCTGAAACATGGAAAAAAAACAGCTTAGGGAGCATAGGGCACGTCCACTCATGGGCGTATAAATCGGAAAAACTAAAAATCAGCAAGACACAGGCACCGGAAAGTTTAGGGCTGCTCTGTTGACAAGAACCTCCACTTCATGACACCTTAAATATCCCAGGAAAGAGAAAAATGGATAAAGAAGTTGTGGTCCTTATGTACAATGGAATCTCACTCAGACATGAAATCAATGTCTCATAAGGCTAGTAGAAGCAAGATGAGTGGAGTTAGGTACGACGATTCTAAGTGAAATAAGTCACACAGAAAAAGACACTTATCATAAGCTATCACTTATAGAGGGAATGTAAAAACCGCTACACTTGAACTGAATTACAAAACAGAACAGAGTCACACGTTTAGAAAACACACTATATCTGCTTAACAGTAAAGGTGAGGTGGGGAGATGCATAAAACAAGGGTTTCAAATTCGCTCAGATACCGTTCCATACACCCAATATGTAATAGACAAGACCTACTCCTTGCTCAGTGAACTGGACTCAACACCCCCTATTTCCCGCACAAGAATATATGTGACTAGTAAGAATCTTAAAACCTATGTATTGATATCTGTCTGGAAGTGAGTCAAGTGGGTGTAAAGCCGCATAAACACAACCATGAAAAGCAGCTAAACCCTATTATAAAAATAAATTACTTTTAAAAACTCGTAAAACAAAGACAGTGAATGAGAGAGAAATTCTTACAAAATTCGTTCAGAGGCTGTGATGCAACCTGGATTGACCATATCTAGAACCACAGCTGGATGAGACATAAGGGTGGACACTCTTGGGGCTGAGAGGTTGGGTGAGGTTGGGTGAGCAAACGCAGACCCTTTAAAGTAGTACTGCGTGGTACCCATCCCATGGGTCCCAAATCTCCAGGTTCAAGGGCATCTTCCTACATCGAAAACATGCATGAGAAACCCAGAAGATGGTACACCGTGTGATTTTGAAAGGTTTCTAAAACGCACCTCATTTCTCATCTCCTTGTGCTCGGTTTCGCCATTCCAGCTACTTTACTAGCAATCTCCCTACTTGGAGAATCAGCACCTTTAACCTCCTGTTCCCTACAGGTTGCAATTTGTCCTGAGGATGAACGGGAAGAGGGGCAACCAATGAGAGACTAGATCTAGGTGTTGGGACAGGCACAGGTCACTCTATTTTCCCAACAGGAAGAAGAATTAACCATAGGCTCAGCCTGCCGCCCAGAAGCAGAATAGGGCCTGAGGCAATCCCGCGCTTTTGCGGCCAGCTCCCAAAAAAGACAGTTGAAAAATGGAGCTCAGGGAAACTGCAATTCACAAACCCGCAGAGTTATAAATGATAACTCTCATCCACAGATATATTGAGGGAAGGCAACGAAGAGGATTTGAAAGCAAGGCAGAATTGCAGGAAACAGATTTCAGGAGGTAGATACGAATCGCCTTTAAAGCACATGAAAAGCGGCAAAACGTCGACAATGATGCCCTTGGCCAAAAAGGGCGTATGCGTTTTTTCCTGAATATATTCAGGAAAAAACGCATACGCCCTTTTTGGCCAACCAAGCAACCTGGAAAGGCAAATCAGCGCTACAAAGAAGTCTCGCTTCCCATCGGTCAAAAGGGCCACGCTGCAAAAAGTGTCAAAACCAGAAATGCAGGACAGGCCATGGAGAAATGGCAGCCTTGCTACACTGATGGGCGGGATGTAAATTGCCAACAGCCACTCTGGAGAAGTGTACGTTGTGTCCTGAAACATGGAAAAAATACAGCTTAGGGAGCATAGGGCACGTCCACTCATGGGCGTATAAATTGGAAAAACTAAAAATCAGCAAGACACAGGCACTGGAAAGTTTAGGGCTGCTCTGTTGACAAGAACCTCCACTTCATGACACCTTAAATATCCCAGGAAAGAGAAAAATGGATAAAGAAGTTGTGGTCCTTATGTACAATGGAATATCACTCAGACATGAAATCAATGTCTCATAAGGCTAGTAGAAGCAAGATGAGTGGAGTTAGGTACGACGATTCTAAGTGAAATAAGTCACACAGAAAAAGACACTTATCATAAGCTATCACTTATAGAGGGAATGTAAAAACCGCTACACTTGAACTGAATTACAAAACAGAACAGAGTCACACGTTTAGAAAACACACTATAGCTGCTTAACAGGAAAGGTGAGGTGGGGTGATGCATAAAACAAGGGTTTCAAATTCGCTCAGATACCGTTCCATACACCCAATATGTAATAGACAAGACCTACTCCTTGCTCAGTGAACTGGACTCAACACCCCCTATTCCCCGCACAAGAATATATGTGACTAGTAAGAATCTTAAAACCTATGTATGGATATCTGTCTGGAAGTGAGTCAAGTGGGTGTAAAGCCGCATAAACACAACCATGAAAAGCAGCTAAACCCCATTATAAAAATAAATTACTTTTAAAAACCCGTAAAACAAAGACAGTGAAAGAGAGAGAAATTCTTACAAAATTCGTTCAGAGGCTGTGATGCAACCTGGATTGACCATATCCAGACCCACACCTGGATGAGACATAAGGGTGGACACTCTTGGGGCTGAGAGGTTGGGTGAGGTTGGGTGAGCAAACGCAGACCCTTTAAAGTAATACTGCGTGGTACCCATCCCATGGGTCCCAAATCTCCAGTTTCAAGGGCATCTTCCTACATCGAAAACATGCATGAGAAACCCAGAAGATGGTACACCGTGTGATTTTGAAAGGTTTCTAAAACGCACCTCATTTCTCATCTCCTTGTGCTCGGTTTCGCCATTCCAGCTACTTTACTAGCAATCTCCCTACTTGGAGAATCAGCACCTTTAACCTCCTGTTCCCTACAGGTTGCAATTTGTCCTGAGGATGAACGGGAAGAGGGGCAACCAATGAGAGACTAGATCTAGGTGTTGGGACAGGCACAAGTCACTCTATTTTCCCAACAGGAAGAAGAATTAACCACAGGCTCAGCCTGCTGCCCAGAAGCAGAATAGGGCCTGAGGCAATCCCGCGCTTTAGCGGCCAGCTCCCAAAAAAGACAGTTGAAAAATGGAGCTCAGGGAAACTGCAATTCACAAACCCGCAGAGTTATAAATGATAACTCTCATCCACAGATATATTGAGGGAAGGCAACGAAGAGGATTTGAAAGCAAGGCAGAATTGCAGGAAACAGATTTCAGGAGGTAGATACAAATCGCCTTTAAAGCACATGAAAAGCGGCAAAACGTCCACAATGATGCCCTTGGCCAAAAAGGGCGTATGCATTTTTTCCTGAATATATTCAGGAAAAAACGCATACGCCCTTTTTGGCCAACCAAGCAACCTGGAAAGGCAAATCAGCGCTACAAAGAAGTCTCGCTTCCCATCGGTCAAAAGGGCCACGCTGCAAAAAGTGTCAAAACCAGAAATGCAGGACAGGCCATGGAGAAATGGCAGCCTTGCTACACTGATGGGCGGGATGTAAATTGCCAACAGCCACTCTGGAGAAGTGTACGTTGTGTCCTGAAACATGGAAAAAAAACAGCTTAGGGAGCATAGGGCACGTCCACTCATGGGCGTATAAATCGGAAAAACTAAAAATCAGCAAGACACAGGCACCGGAAAGTTTAGGGCTGCTCTGTTGACAAGAACCTCCACTTCATGACACCTTAAATATCCCAGGAAAGAGAAAAATGGATAAAGAAGTTGTGGTCCTTATGTACAATGGAATCTCACTCAGACATGAAATCAATGTCTCATAAGGCTAGTAGAAGCAAGATGAGTGGAGTTAGGTACGACGATTCTAAGTGAAATAAGTCACACAGAAAAAGACACTTATCATAAGCTATCACTTATAGAGGGAATGTAAAAACCGCTACACTTGAACTGAATTACAAAACAGAACAGAGTCACACGTTTAGAAAACACACTATATCTGCTTAACAGTAAAGGTGAGGTGGGGAGATGCATAAAACAAGGGTTTCAAATTCGCTCAGATACCGTTCCATACACCCAATATGTAATAGACAAGACCTACTCCTTGCTCAGTGAACTGGACTCAACACCCCCTATTTCCCGCACAAGAATATATGTGACTAGTAAGAATCTTAAAACCTATGTATTGATATCTGTCTGGAAGTGAGTCAAGTGGGTGTAAAGCCGCATAAACACAACCATGAAAAGCAGCTAAACCCTATTATAAAAATAAATTACTTTTAAAAACTCGTAAAACAAAGACAGTGAATGAGAGAGAAATGCTTACAAAATTCGTTCAGAGGCTGTGATGCAACCTGGATTGACCATATCTAGACCCACAGCTGGATGAGACATAAGGGTGGACACTCTTGGGGCTGAGAGGTTGGGTGAGGTTGGGTGAGCAAACGCAGACCCTTTAAAGTAGTACTGCGTGGTACCCATCCCATGGGTCCCAAATCTCCAGGTTCAAGGGCATCTTCCTACATCGAAAACATGCATGAGAAACCCAGAAGATGGTACACCGTGTGATTTTGAAAGGTTTCTAAAACGCACCTCATTTCTCATCTCCTTGTGCTCGGTTTCGCCATTCCAGCTACTTTACTAGCAATCTCCCTACTTGGAGAATCAGCACCTTTAACCTCCTGTTCCCTACAGGTTGCAATTTGTCCTGAGGATGAACGGGAAGAGGGGCAACCAATGAGAGACTAGATCTAGGTGTTGGGACAGGCACAGGTCACTCTATTTTCCCAACAGGAAGAAGAATTAACCATAGGCTCAGCCTGCCGCCCAGAAGCAGAATAGGGCCTGAGGCAATCCCGCGCTTTTGCGGCCAGCTCCCAAAAAAGACAGTTGAAAAATGGAGCTCAGGGAAACTGCAATTCACAAACCCGCAGAGTTATAAATGATAACTCTCATCCACAGATATATTGAGGGAAGGCAACGAAGAGGATTTGAAAGCAAGGCAGAATTGCAGGAAACAGATTTCAGGAGGTAGATACGAATCGCCTTTAAAGCACATGAAAAGCGGCAAAACGTCGACAATGATGCCCTTGGCCAAAAAGGGCGTATGCGTTTTTTCCTGAATATATTCAGGAAAAAACGCATACGCCCTTTTTGGCCAACCAAGCAACCTGGAAAGGCAAATCAGCGCTACAAAGAAGTCTCGCTTCCCATCGGTCAAAAGGGCCACGCTGCAAAAAGTGTCAAAACCAGAAATGCAGGACAGGCCATGGAGAAATGGCAGCCTTGCTACACTGATGGGCGGGATGTAAATTGCCAACAGCCACTCTGGAGAAGTGTACGTTGTGTCCTGAAACATGGAAAAAATACAGCTTAGGGAGCATAGGGCACGTCCACTCATGGGCGTATAAATTGGAAAAACTAAAAATCAGCAAGACACAGGCACTGGAAAGTTTAGGGCTGCTCTGTTGACAAGAACCTCCACTTCATGACACCTTAAATATCCCAGGAAAGAGAAAAATGGATAAAGAAGTTGTGGTCCTTATGTACAATGGAATATCACTCAGACATGAAATCAATGTCTCATAAGGCTAGTAGAAGCAAGATGAGTGGAGTTAGGTACGACGATTCTAAGTGAAATAAGTCACACAGAAAAAGACACTTATCATAAGCTATCACTTATAGAGGGAATGTAAAAACCGCTACACTTGAACTGAATTACAAAACAGAACAGAGTCACACGTTTAGAAAACACACTATAGCTGCTTAACAGGAAAGGTGAGGTGGGGTGATGCATAAAACAAGGGTTTCAAATTCGCTCAGATACCGTTCCATACACCCAATATGTAATAGACAAGACCTACTCCTTGCTCAGTGAACTGGACTCAACACCCCCTATTCCCCGCACAAGAATATATGTGACTAGTAAGAATCTTAAAACCTATGTATGGATATCTGTCTGGAAGTGAGTCAAGTGGGTGTAAAGCCGCATAAACACAACCATGAAAAGCAGCTAAACCCCATTATAAAAATAAATTACTTTTAAAAACCCGTAAAACAAAGACAGTGAAAGAGAGAGAAATTCTTACAAAATTCGTTCAGAGGCTGTGATGCAACCTGGATTGACCATATCCAGACCCACACCTGGATGAGACATAAGGGTGGACACTCTTGGGGCTGAGAGGTTGGGTGAGGTTGGGTGAGCAAACGCAGACCCTTTAAAGTAATACTGCGTGGTACCCATCCCATGGGTCCCAAATCTCCAGTTTCAAGGGCATCTTCCTACATCGAAAACATGCATGAGAAACCCAGAAGATGGTACACCGTGTGATTTTGAAAGGTTTCTAAAACGCACCTCATTTCTCATCTCCTTGTGCTCGGTTTCGCCATTCCAGCTACTTTACTAGCAATCTCCCTACTTGGAGAATCAGCACCTTTAACCTCCTGTTCCCTACAGGTTGCAATTTGTCCTGAGGATGAACGGGAAGAGGGGCAACCAATGAGAGACTAGATCTAGGTGTTGGGACAGGCACAAGTCACTCTATTTTCCCAACAGGAAGAAGAATTAACCACAGGCTCAGCCTGCTGCCCAGAAGCAGAATAGGGCCTGAGGCAATCCCGCGCTTTAGCGGCCAGCTCCCAAAAAAGACAGTTGAAAAATGGAGCTCAGGGAAACTGCAATTCACAAACCCGCAGAGTTATAAATGATAACTCTCATCCACAGATATATTGAGGGAAGGCAACGAAGAGGATTTGAAAGCAAGGCAGAATTGCAGGAAACAGATTTCAGGAGGTAGATACAAATCGCCTTTAAAGCACATGAAAAGCGGCAAAACGTCCACAATGATGCCCTTGGCCAAAAAGGGCGTATGCATTTTTTCCTGAATATATTCAGGAAAAAACGCATACGCCCTTTTTGGCCAACCAAGCAACCTGGAAAGGCAAATCAGCGCTACAAAGAAGTCTCGCTTCCCATCGGTCAAAAGGGCCACGCTGCAAAAAGTGTCAAAACCAGAAATGCAGGACAGGCCATGGAGAAATGGCAGCCTTGCTACACTGATGGGCGGGATGTAAATTGCCAACAGCCACTCTGGAGAAGTGTACGTTGTGTCCTGAAACATGGAAAAAAAACAGCTTAGGGAGCATAGGGCACGTCCACTCATGGGCGTATAAATCGGAAAAACTAAAAATCAGCAAGACACAGGCACCGGAAAGTTTAGGGCTGCTCTGTTGACAAGAACCTCCACTTCATGACACCTTAAATATCCCAGGAAAGAGAAAAATGGATAAAGAAGTTGTGGTCCTTATGTACAATGGAATCTCACTCAGACATGAAATCAATGTCTCATAAGGCTAGTAGAAGCAAGATGAGTGGAGTTAGGTACGACGATTCTAAGTGAAATAAGTCACACAGAAAAAGACACTTATCATAAGCTATCACTTATAGAGGGAATGTAAAAACCGCTACACTTGAACTGAATTACAAAACAGAACAGAGTCACACGTTTAGAAAACACACTATATCTGCTTAACAGTAAAGGTGAGGTGGGGAGATGCATAAAACAAGGGTTTCAAATTCGCTCAGATACCGTTCCATACACCCAATATGTAATAGACAAGACCTACTCCTTGCTCAGTGAACTGGACTCAACACCCCCTATTTCCCGCACAAGAATATATGTGACTAGTAAGAATCTTAAAACCTATGTATTGATATCTGTCTGGAAGTGAGTCAAGTGGGTGTAAAGCCGCATAAACACAACCATGAAAAGCAGCTAAACCCTATTATAAAAATAAATTACTTTTAAAAACCCGTAAAACAAAGACAGTGAATGAGAGAGAAATGCTTACAAAATTCGTTCAGAGGCTGTGATGCAACCTGGATTGACCATATCTAGACCCACAGCTGGATGAGACATAAGGGTGGACACTCTTGGGGCTGAGAGGTTGGGTGATGTTGGGTGAGCAAACGCAGACCCTTTAAAGTAGTACTGCGTGGTACCCATCCCATGGGTCCCAAATCTCCAGGTTCAAGGGCATCTTCCTACATCGAAAACATGCATGAGAAACCCAGAAGATGGTACACCGTGTGATTTTGAAAGGTTTCTAAAACGCACCTTATTTCTCATCTCCTTGTGCTCGGTTTCGCCATTCCAGCTACTTTACTAGCAATCTCCCTACTTGGAGAATCAGCACCTTTAACCTCCTGTTCCCTACAGGTTGCAATTTGTCCTGAGGATGAACGGGAAGAGGGGCAACCAATGAGAGACTAGATCTAGGTGTTGGGACAGGCACAGGTCACTCTATTTTCCCAACAGGAAGAAGAATTAACCATAGGCTCAGCCTGCCGCCCAGAAGCAGAATAGGGCCTGAGGCAATCCCGCGCTTTTGCGGCCAGCTCCCAAAAAAGACAGTTGAAAAATGGAGCTCAGGGAAACTGCAATTCACAAACCCGCAGAGTTATAAATGATAACTCTCATCCACAGATATATTGAGGGAAGGCAACGAAGAGGATTTGAAAGCAAGGCAGAATTGCAGGAAACAAATTTCAGGAGGTAGATACGAATCGCCTTTAAAGCACATGAAAAGCGGCAAAACGTCGACAATGATGCCCTTGGCCAAAAAGGGCGTATGCGTTTTTTCCTGAATATATTCAGGAAAAAACGCATACGCCCTTTTTGGCCAACCAAGCAACCTGGAAAGGCAAATAAGCGCTACAAAGAAGTCTCGCTTCCCATCGGTCAAAAGGGCCACGCTGCAAAAAGTGTCAAAACCAGAAATGCAGGACAGGCCATGGAGAAATGGCAGCCTTGCTACACTGATGGGCGGGATGTAAATTGCCAACAGCCACTCTGGAGAAGTGTACGTTGTGTCCTGAAACATGGAAAAAAAACAGCTTAGGGAGCATAGGGCACGTCCACTCATGGGCGTATAAATTGGAAAAACTAAAAATCAGCAAGACACAGGCACCGGAAAGTTTAGGGCTGCTCTGTTGACAAGAACCTCCACTTCATGACACCTTAAATATCCCAGGAAAGAGAAAAATGGATAAAGAAGTTGTGGTCCTTATGTACAATGGAATATCACTCAGACATGAAATCAATGTCTCATAAGGCTAGTAGAAGCAAGATGAGTGGAGTTAGGTACGACGATTCTAAGTGAAATAAGTCACACAGAAAAAGACACTTATCATAAGCTATCACTTATAGAGGGAATGTAAAAACCGCTACACTTGAACTGAATTACAAAACAGAACAGAGTCACACGTTTAGAAAACAAACTATGGCTGCTTAACGGGAATGGTGAGGTGGGGTGATGCATAAAACAAGGGTTTCAAATTCGCTCAGATACCGTTCCATACACCCAATATGTAATAGACAAGACCTACTCCTTGCTCAGTGAACTGGACTCAACACCCCCTATTCCCCGCACAAGAATATATGTCACTAGTAAGAATCTTAAAACCTATGTATTGATATCTGTCTGGAAGTGAGTCAAGTGGGTGTAAAGCCGCATTAACACAACCATGAAAAGCAGCTAAACCCCATTATGAAAATAAATTACTTTTAAAAACACGTAAAACAAAGACAGTGAAAGAGAGAGAAATTCTTACAAAATTCGTTCAGAGGCTGTGATGCAACCTGGATTGACCATATCCAGACCCACACCTGGATGAGACATAAGGGTGGACACTCTTGGGGCTGAGAGGTTGGGTGAGGTTGGGTGAGCAAACGCAGACCCTTTAAAGTAATACTGCGTGGTACCCATCCCATGGGTCCCAAATCTCCAGTTTCAAGGGCATCTTCCTACATCGAAAACATGCATGAGAAACCCAGAAGATGGTACACCGTGTGATTTTGAAAGGTTTCTAAAACGCACCTCATTTCTCATCTCCTTGTGCTCGGTTTCGCCATTCCAGCTACTTTACTAGCAATCTCCCTACTTGGAGAATCAGCACCTTTAACCTCCTGTTCCCTACAGGTTGCAATTTGTCCTGAGGATGAACGGGAAGAGGGGCAACCAATGAGAGACTAGATCTAGGTGTTGGGACAGGCACAAGTCACTCTATTTTCCCAACAGGAAGAAGAATTAACCACAGGCTCAGCCTGCTGCCCAGAAGCAGAATAGGGCCTGAGGCAATCCCGCGCTTTAGCGGCCAGCTCCCAAAAAAGACAGTTGAAAAATGGAGCTCAGGGAAACTGCAATTCACAAACCCGCAGAGTTATAAATGATAACTCTCATCCACAGATATATTGAGGGAAGGCAACGAAGAGGATTTGAAAGCAAGGCAGAATTGCAGGAAACAGATTTCAGGAGGTAGATACAAATCGCCTTTAAAGCACATGAAAAGCGGCAAAACGTCCACAATGATGCCCTTGGCCAAAAAGGGCGTATGCATTTTTTCCTGAATATATTCAGGAAAAAACGCATACGCCCTTTTTGGCCAACCAAGCAACCTGGAAAGGCAAATCAGCGCTACAAAGAAGTCTCGCTTCCCATCGGTCAAAAGGGCCACGCTGCAAAAAGTGTCAAAACCAGAAATGCAGGACAGGCCATGGAGAAATGGCAGCCTTGCTACACTGATGGGCGGGATGTAAATTGCCAACAGCCACTCTGGAGAAGTGTACGTTGTGTCCTGAAACATGGAAAAAAAACAGCTTAGGGAGCATAGGGCACGTCCACTCATGGGCGTATAAATCGGAAAAACTAAAAATCAGCAAGACACAGGCACCGGAAAGTTTAGGGCTGCTCTGTTGACAAGAACCTCCACTTCATGACACCTTAAATATCCCAGGAAAGAGAAAAATGGATAAAGAAGTTGTGGTCCTTATGTACAATGGAATCTCACTCAGACATGAAATCAATGTCTCATAAGGCTAGTAGAAGCAAGATGAGTGGAGTTAGGTACGACGATTCTAAGTGAAATAAGTCACACAGAAAAAGACACTTATCATAAGCTATCACTTATAGAGGGAATGTAAAAACCGCTACACTTGAACTGAATTACAAAACAGAACAGAGTCACACGTTTAGAAAACACACTATATCTGCTTAACAGTAAAGGTGAGGTGGGGAGATGCATAAAACAAGGGTTTCAAATTCGCTCAGATACCGTTCCATACACCCAATATGTAATAGACAAGACCTACTCCTTGCTCAGTGAACTGGACTCAACACCCCCTATTTCCCGCACAAGAATATATGTGACTAGTAAGAATCTTAAAACCTATGTATTGATATCTGTCTGGAAGTGAGTCAAGTGGGTGTAAAGCCGCATAAACACAACCATGAAAAGCAGCTAAACCCTATTATAAAAATAAATTACTTTTAAAAACCCGTAAAACAAAGACAGTGAATGAGAGAGAAATGCTTACAAAATTCGTTCAGAGGCTGTGATGCAACCTGGATTGACCATATCTAGACCCACAGCTGGATGAGACATAAGGGTGGACACTCTTGGGGCTGAGAGGTTGGGTGATGTTGGGTGAGCAAACGCAGACCCTTTAAAGTAGTACTGCGTGGTACCCATCCCATGGGTCCCAAATCTCCAGGTTCAAGGGCATCTTCCTACATCGAAAACATGCATGAGAAACCCAGAAGATGGTACACCGTGTGATTTTGAAAGGTTTCTAAAACGCACCTCATTTCTCATCTCCTTGTGCTCGGTTTCGCCATTCCAGCTACTTTACTAGCAATCTCCCTACTTGGAGAATCAGCACCTTTAACCTCCTGTTCCCTACAGGTTGCAATTTGTCCTGAGGATGAACGGGAAGAGGGGCAACCAATGAGAGACTAGATCTAGGTGTTGGGACAGGCACAGGTCACTCTATTTTCCCAACAGGAAGAAGAATTAACCATAGGCTCAGCCTGCCGCCCAGAAGCAGAATAGGGCCTGAGGCAATCCCGCGCTTTTGCGGCCAGCTCCCAAAAAAGACAGTTGAAAAATGGAGCTCAGGGAAACTGCAATTCACAAACCCGCAGAGTTATAAATGATAACTCTCATCCACAGATATATTGAGGGAAGGCAACGAAGAGGATTTGAAAGCAAGGCAGAATTGCAGGAAACAAATTTCAGGAGGTAGATACGAATCGCCTTTAAAGCACATGAAAAGCGGCAAAACGTCGACAATGATGCCCTTGGCCAAAAAGGGCGTATGCGTTTTTTCCTGAATATATTCAGGAAAAAACGCATACGCCCTTTTTGGCCAACCAAGCAACCTGGAAAGGCAAATAAGCGCTACAAAGAAGTCTCGCTTCCCATCGGTCAAAAGGGCCACGCTGCAAAAAGTGTCAAAACCAGAAATGCAGGACAGGCCATGGAGAAATGGCAGCCTTGCTACACTGATGGGCGGGATGTAAATTGCCAACAGCCACTCTGGAGAAGTGTACGTTGTGTCCTGAAACATGGAAAAAAAACAGCTTAGGGAGCATAGGGCACGTCCACTCATGGGCGTATAAATTGGAAAAACTAAAAATCAGCAAGACAAAGGCACCGGAAAGTTTAGGGCTGCTCTGTTGACAAGAACCTCCACTTCATGACACCTTAAATATCCCAGGAAAGAGAAAAATGGATAAAGAAGTTGTGGTCCTTATGTACAATGGAATATCACTCAGACATGAAATCAATGTCTCATAAGGCTAGTAGAAGCAAGATGAGTGGAGTTAGGTACGACGATTCTAAGTGAAATAAGTCACACAGAAAAAGACACTTATCATAAGCTATCACTTATAGAGGGAATGTAAAAACCGCTACACTTGAACTGAATTACAAAACAGAACAGAGTCACACGTTTAGAAAACAAACTATGGCTGCTTAACGGGAATGGTGAGGTGGGGTGATGCATAAAACAAGGGTTTCAAATTCGCTCAGATACCGTTCCATACACCCAATATGTAATAGACAAGACCTACTCCTTGCTCAGTGAACTGGACTCAACACCCCCTATTCCCCGCACAAGAATATATGTCACTAGTAAGAATCTTAAAACCTATGTATTGATATCTGTCTGGAAGTGAGTCAAGTGGGTGTAAAGCCGCATTAACACAACCATGAAAAGCAGCTAAACCCCATTATGAAAATAAATTACTTTTAAAAACACGTAAAACAAAGACAGTGAAAGAGAGAGAAATTCTTACAAAATTCGTTCAGAGGCTGTGATGCAACCTGGATTGACCATATCTAGACCCACACCTGGATGAGACATAAGGGTGGACACTCTTGGGGCTGAGAGGTTGGGTGAGGTTGGGTGAGCAAACGCAGACCCTTTAAAGTAATACTGCGTGGTACCCATCCCATGGGTCCCAAATCTCCAGGTACAAGGGCATCTTCCTACATCGAAAACATGCATGAGAAACCCAGAAGATGGTACACCGTGTGATTTTGAAAGGTTTCTAAAACGCACCTCATTTCTCATCTCCTTGTGCTCGGTTTCGCCATTCCAGCTACTTTACTAGCAATCTCCTTACTTGGAGAATCAGCACCTTTAACCTCCTGTTCCCTACAGGTTGCAATTTGTCCTGAGGATGAACGGGAAGAGGGGCAACCAATGAGAGACTAGATCTAGGTGTTGGGACAGGCACAGGTCACTCTATTTTCCCAACAGGAAGAAGAATTAACCACAGGCTCAGCCTGCCGCCCAGAAGCAGAATAGGGCCTGAGGCAATCCCGCGCTTTTGCGGCCAGCTCCCAAAAAAGACAGTTGAAAAATGGAGCTCAGGGAAACTGCAATTCACAAACCCGCAGAGTTATAAATGATAACTCTCATCCACAGATATATTGAGGGAAGGCAACAAAGAGGATTTGAAAGCAAGGCAGAATTGCAGGAAACAGATTTCAGCAGGTAGATACGAATCGCATTTAAAGCACATGAAAAGCGGCAAAACGTCCACAATGATGCCCTTGGCCAAAAAGGGCGTATGCGTTTTTTCCTGAATATATTCAGGAAAAAACGCATACGCCCTTTTGAGCCAACCAAGCAACCTGGAAAGGCAAATCAGCGCTACAAAGAAGTCTCGCTTCCCATCGGTCAAAAGGGCCATGCTGCAAAAAGTGTCAAAACCAGAAATGCAGGACAGGCCATGGAGAAATGGCAGCCTTGCTACACTGATGGGCGGGATGTAAATTGCCAACAACCACTCTGGAGAAGTGTAAGTTGTGTCCTGAAACATGGAAAAAAAACAGCTTAGGGAGCATAGGGCACGTCCACTCATGGGCGTATAAATTGGAAAAACTAAAAATCAGCAAGACACAGGCACCGGAAAGTTTAGGGCTGCTCTGTTGACAAGAACCTCCACTTCATGACACCTTAAATATCCCAGGAAAGAGAAAAATGGATAAAGAAGTTGTGGTCCTTATGTACAATGGAATATCACTCAGACATGAAATCAATGTCTCATAAGGCTAGTAGAAGCAAGATGAGTGGAGTTAGGTACGACGATTCTAAGTGAAATAAGTCACACAGAAAAAGACACTTATCATAAGCTACCACTTATAGAGGGAATGTAAAAACCGCTACACTTGAACTGAATTACAAAACAGAACAGAGTCACACGTTTAGAAAACACACTATGGCTGCTTAACGGGAATGGTGAGGTGGGGTAATGCATAAAACAAGGGTTTCAAATTCGCTCAGATACCGTTCCATACACCCAATATGTAATAGACAAGACCTACTCCTTGCTCAGTGAACTGGACTCAACACCCCCTATTCCCCGCACAAGAATATATGTGACTAGTAAGAATTTTAAAACCTATGTATTGATATCTGTCTGGAAGTGAGTCAAGTGGGTGTAAAGCCGCATAAACACAACCATGAAAAGCAGCTAAACCCCATTATGAAAATAAATTACTTTTAAAAATCCGTAAAACAAAGACAGTGAAAGAGAGAGAAATTCTTACAAAATTCGTTCAGAGGCTGTGATGCAACCTGGATTGACCATATCAAGACCCACAGCTGGATGAGACATAAGGGTGGACACTCTTGGGGCTGAGAGGTTGGGTGAGGTTGGGTGAGCAAACGCAGACCCTTTAAAGTAATACTGCGTGGTACCCATCCCATGGGTCCCAAATCTCCAGGTTCAAGGGCATCTTCCTACATCGAAAACATGCATGAGAAACCCAGAAGATGGTACACCGTGTGATTTTGAAAGGTTTCTAAAACGCACCTCATTTCTCATCTCCTTGTGCTCGGTTTCGCCATTCCAGCTACTTTACTAGCAATCTCCCTACTTGGAGAATCAGCACCTTTAACCTCCTGTTCCCTACAGGTTGCAATTTGTCCTGAGGATGAACGGGAAGAGGGGCAACCAATGAGAGACTAGATCTAGGTGTTGGGACAGGCACAGGTCACTCTATTTTCCCAACAGGAAGAAGAATTAACCACAGGCTCAGCCTGCCGCCCAGAAGCAGAATAGGGCCTGAGGCAATCCCGCGCTTTTGCGGCCAGCTCCCAAAAAAGACAGTTGAAAAATGGAGCTCATGGAAACTGCAATTCACAAACCCGCAGAGTTATAAATGATAACTCTCATCCACAGATATATTGAGGGAAGGCAACGAAGAGGATTTGAAAGCAAGGCAGAATTGCAGGAAACAGATTTCAGCAGGTAGATACGAATCGCCTTTAAAGCACATGAAAAGCGGCAAAACGTCGACAATGATGCCCTTGGCCAAAAAGGGCGTATGCGTTTTTTCCTGAATATATTCAGGAAATGCGCATACGCCCTTTTTGGCCAACCAAGCAACCTGGAAAGGCAAATCAGCGCTACAAAGAAATCTCGCTTCCCATCGGTGAAAAGGGCCATGCTGCAAAAAGTGTCAAAACCAGAAATGCAGGACAGGCCATGGAGAAATGGCAGCCTTGCTACACTGATGGGCGGGATGTAAATTGCCAACAGCCACTCTGGAGAAGTGTACGTTGTGTCCTGAAACATGGAAAAAAAACAGCTTAGGGAGCATAGGGCACGTCCACTCATGGGCGTATAAATTGGGAAAACTAAAAATCAGCAAGACACAGGCACCCGAAAGTTTAGGGCTGCTCTGTTGACAAGAACCTCCACTTCATGACACCTTAAATATCCCAGGAAAGAGAAAAATGGATAAAGAAGTTGTGGTCCTTATGTACAATGGAATATCACTCAGACATGAAATCAATGTCTCATAAGGCTAGTAGAAGCAAGATGAGTGGAGTTAGGTACGACGATTCTAAGTGAAATAAGTCACACTGAAAAATACACTTATCATAAGCTATCACTTATAGAGGGAATGTAAAAACCGCTACACTTGAACTGAATTACAAAACAGAACAGAGTCACACGTTTAGAAAACAAACTATGGCTGCTTAACGGGAATGGTGAGGTGGGGTGATGCATAAAACAAGGGTTTCAAATTCGCTCAGATACCGTTCCATACACCCAATATGTAATAGACAAGACCTACTCCTTGCTCAGTGAACTGGACTCAACACCCCCTATTCCCCGCACAAGAATATATGTCACTAGTAAGAATCTTAAAACCTATGTATTGATATCTGTCTGGAAGTGAGTCAAGTGGGTGTAAAGCAGCATTAACACAACCATGAAAAGCAGCTAAACCCCATTATGAAAATAAATTACTTTTAAAAACCCGTAAAACAAAGACAGTGAAAGAGAGAGAAATTCTTACAAAATTCGTTCAGAGGCTGTGATGCAACCTGGATTGACCATATCTAGACCCACACCTGGATGAGACATAAGGGTGGACACTCTTGGGGCTGAGAGGTTGGGTGAGGTTGGGTGAGCAAACGCAGACCCTTTAAAGTAATACTGCGTGGTACCCATCCCATGGGTCCCAAATCTCCAGGCTCAAGGGCATCTTCCTACATCGAAAACATGCATGAGAAACCCAGAAGATGGTACACCGTGTGATTTTGAAAGGTTTCTAAAACGCACCTCATTTCTCATCTACTTGTGCTCGGTTTCGCCATTCCAGCTACTTTACTAGCAATCTCCCTACTTGGAGAATCAGCACCTTTAACCTCCTGTTCCCTACAGGTTGCAATTTGTCCTGAGGATGAACGGGAAGAGGGGCAACCAATGAGAGAATAGATCTAGGTGTTGGGACAGGCACAGGTCACTCTATTTTCCCAACAGGAAGAAGAATTAACCACAGGTTCAGCCTGCCGCCCAGAAGCAGAATAGGGCCTGAGGCAATCCCGCGCTTTTGCGGCCAGCTCCCAAAAAAGACAGTTGAAAAATGGAGCTCAGGGAAACTGCAATTCACAAACCCGCAGAGTTATAAATGATAACTCTCATCCACAGATATATTGAGGGAAGGCAACGAAGAGGATTTGAAAGCAAGGCAGAATTGCAGGAAACAGATTTCAGCAGGTAGATACGAATCGCCTTTAAAGCACATGAAAAGCGGCAAAACGTCGACAATGATGCCCTTGGCCAAAAAGGGCGTATGCGTTTTTCCTGAATATATTCAGGAAAAACCGCATACGCCCTTTTTGGCCAACCAAGCAACCTGGAAAGGCAAATCAGCGCTACAAAGAAGTCTCGCTTCCCATCGGTGAAAAGGGCCATGCTGCAAAAAGTGTCAAAACCAGAAATGCAGGACAGGCCATGGAGAAATGGCAGCCTTGCTACACTGATGGGCGGGATGTAAATTGCCAACAGCCACTCTGGAGAAGTGTACGTTGTGTCCTGAAACATGGAAAAAAAACAGCTTAGGGAGCATAGGGCACGTCCACTCATGGGCGTATAAATTGGAAAAACTAAAAATCAGCAAGACACAGGCATCGGAAAGTTTAGGGCTAATCTGTTGACAAGAACCTCCACTTCATGACACCTTAAATATCCCAGGAAAGAGAAAAATGGATAAAGAAGTTGTGGTCCTTATGTACAATGGAATATCACTCAGACATGAAATCAATGTCTCATAAGGCTAGTAGAAGCAAGATGAGTGGACTTAGGTACGACGATTCTAAGTGAAATAAGTCACACAGAAAAAGACACTTATCATAAGCTATCACTTATAGAGGGAATGTAAAAACCGCTACACTTGAACTGAATTACAAAACAGAACAGAGTCACACGTTTAGAAAACACACTATGGCTGCTTAACGGGAATGGTGAGGTGGGGTGATGCATAAAACAAGGGTTTCAAATTCGCTCAGATACCGTTCCATACACCCAATATGTAATAGACAAGACCTACTCCTTGCTCAGTGAACTGGACTCAACACCCCCTATTCCCTGCACAAGAATATATGTGACTAGTAAGAATCTTAAAACCTATGTATTGATATCTGTCTGGAAGTGAGTCAAGTGGGTGTAAAGCCGCATAAACACAGCCATGAAAAACAGCTAAACCCCATTATAAAAATAAATTACTTTTAAAAACCCATAAAACAAAGACAGTGAAAGAGAGAGAAATTCTTACAAAATTCGTTCAGAGGCTGTGATGCAACCTGGATTGACCATATCAAGACCCACAGCTGGATGAGACATAAGGGTGGACACTCTTGGGGCTGAGAGGTTGGGTGAGGTTGGGTGAGCAAACGCAGACCCTTTAAAGTAATACTGCGTGGTACCCATCCCATGGGTCCCAAATCTCCAGGTTCAAGGGCATCTTCCTACATCGAAAACATGCATGAGAAACCCAGAAGATGGTACACCGTGTGATTTTGAAAGGTTTCTAAAACGCACCTCATTTCTCATCTCCTTGTGCTCGGTTTCGCCATTCCAGCTACTTTACTAGCAATCTCCCTACTTGGAGAATCAGCACCTTTAACCTCCTGTTCCCTACAGGTTGCAATTTGTCCTGAGGATGAACGGGAAGAGGGGCAACCAATGAGAGACTAGATCTAGGTGTTGGGACAGGCACAGGTCACTCTATTTTCCCAACAGGAAGAAGAATTAGCCACAGGCTCAGCCTGCCGCCCAGAAACAGAATAGGGCCTGAGGCAATCCCGCGCTTTTGCGGCCAGCTCCCAAAAAGGACAGTTGAAAAATGGAGCTCAGGGAAACTGCAATTCACAAACCCGCAGAGTTATAAATGATAACTCTCATCCACAGATATATTGAGGGAAGGCAACGAAGAGGATTTGAAAGCAAGGCAGAATTGCAGGAAACAGATTTCAGCAGGTAGATACGAATCGCCTTTAAAGCACATGAAAAGCGGCAAAACGTCCACAATGATGCCCTTGGCCAAAAAGGGCGTATGCGTTTTTTCCTGAATATATTCAGGAAAAAACGCATACGCCCTTTTGAGCCAACCAAGCAACCTGGAAAGGCTAATCAGCGCTACAAAGAAGTCTCGCTTCCCATCGGTCAAAAGGGCCATGCTGCAAAAAGTGTCAAAACCAGAAATGCAGGACAGGCCATGGAGAAATGGCAGCCTTGCTACACTGATGGGCGGGATGTAAATTGCCAACAACCACTCTGGAGAAGTGTACGTTGTGTCCTGAAACATGGAAAAAAAACAGCTTAGGGAGCATAGGGCACGTCCACTCATGGGCGTATAAATTGGAAAAACTAAAAATCAGCAAGACACAGGCACCGGAAAGTTTAGGGCTGCTCTGTTGACAAGAACCTCCACTTCATGACACCTTAAATATCCCAGGAAAGAGAAAAATGGATAAAGAAGTTGTGGTCCTTATGTACAATGGAATATCACTCAGACATGAAATCAATGTCTCATAAGGCTAGTAGAAGCAAGATGAGTGGAGTTAGGTACGACGATTCTAAGTGAAATAAGTCACACAGAAAAAGACACTTATCATAAGCTACCACTTATAGAGGGAATGTAAAAACCGCTACACTTGAACTGAATTACAAAACAGAACAGAGTCACACGTTTAGAAAACACACTATGGCTGCTTAACGGGAATGGTGAGGTGGGGTAATGCATAAAACAAGGGTTTCAAATTCGCTCAGATACCGTTCCATACACCCAATATGTAATAGACAAGACCTACTCCTTGCTCAGTGAACTGGACTCAACACCCCCTATTCCCCGCACAAGAATATATGTGACTAGTAAGAATCTTAAAACCTATGTATTGATATCTGTCTGGAAGTGAGTCAAGTGGGTGTAAAGCCGCATAAACACAACCATGAAAAGCAGCTAAACCCCATTATGAAAATAAATTACTTTTAAAAATCCGTAAAACAAAGACAGTGAAAGAGAGAGAAATTCTTACAAAATTCGTTCAGAGGCTGTGATGCAACCTGGATTGACCATATCAAGACCCACAGCTGGATGAGACATAAGGGTGGACACTCTTGGGGCTGAGAGGTTGGGTGAGGTTGGGTGAGCAAACGCAGACCCTTTAAAGTAATACTGCGTGGTACCCATCCCATGGGTCCCAAATCTCCAGGTTCAAGGGCATCTTCCTACATCGAAAACATGCATGAGAAACCCAGAAGATGGTACACCGTGTGATTTTGAAAGGTTTCTAAAACGCACCTCATTTCTCATCTCCTTGTGCTCGGTTTCGCCATTCCAGCTACTTTACTAGCAATCTCCCTACTTGGAGAATCAGCACCTTTAACCTCCTGTTCCCTACAGGTTGCAATTTGTCCTGAGGATGAACGGGAAGAGGGGCAACCAATGAGAGACTAGATCTAGGTGTTGGGACAGGCACAGGTCACTCTATTTTCCCAACAGGAAGAAGAATTAACCACAGGCTCAGCCTGCCGCCCAGAAGCAGAATAGGGCCTGAGGCAATCCCGCGCTTTTGCGGCCAGCTCCCAAAAAAGACAGTTGAAAAATGGAGCTCATGGAAACTGCAATTCACAAACCCGCAGAGTTATAAATGATAACTCTCATCCACAGATATATTGAGGGAAGGCAACGAAGAGGATTTGAAAGCAAGGCAGAATTGCAGGAAACAGATTTCAGCAGGTAGATACGAATCGCCTTTAAAGCACATGAAAAGCGGCAAAACGTCGACAATGATACCCTTGGCCAAAAAGGGCGTATGCGTTTTTTCCTGAATATATTCAGGAAATGCGCATACGCCCTTTTTGGCCAACCAAGCAACCTGGAAAGGCAAATCAGCGCTACAAAGAAATCTCGCTTCCCATCGGTGAAAAGGGCCATGCTGCAAAAAGTGTCAAAACCAGAAATGCAGGACAGGCCATGGAGAAATGGCAGCCTTGCTACACTGATGGGCGGGATGTAAATTGCCAACAGCCACTCTGGAGAAGTGTACGTTGTGTCCTGAAACATGGAAAAAAAACAGCTTAGGGAGCATAGGGCACGTCCACTCATGGGCGTATAAATTGGGAAAACTAAAAATCAGCAAGACACAGGCACCCGAAAGTTTAGGGCTGCTCTGTTGACAAGAACCTCCACTTCATGACACCTTAAATATCCCAGGAAAGAGAAAAATGGATAAAGAAGTTGTGGTCCTTATGTACAATGGAATATCACTCAGACATGAAATCAATGTCTCATAAGGCTAGTAGAAGCAAGATGAGTGGAGTTAGGTACGACGATTCTAAGTGAAATAAGTCACACTGAAAAATACACTTATCATAAGCTATCACTTATAGAGGGAATGTAAAAACCGCTACACTTGAACTGAATTACAAAACAGAACAGAGTCACACGTTTAGAAAACAAACTATGGCTGCTTAACGGGAATGGTGAGGTGGGGTGATGCATAAAACAAGGGTTTCAAATTCGCTCAGATACCGTTCCATACACCCAATATGTAATAGACAAGACCTACTCCTTGCTCAGTGAACTGGACTCAACACCCCCTATTCCCCGCACAAGAATATATGTCACTAGTAAGAATCTTAAAACCTATGTATTGATATCTGTCTGGAAGTGAGTCAAGTGGGTGTAAAGCAGCATTAACACAACCATGAAAAGCAGCTAAACCCCATTATGAAAATAAATTACTTTTAAAAACCCGTAAAACAAAGACAGTGAAAGAGAGAGAAATTCTTACAAAATTCGTTCAGAGGCTGTGATGCAACCTGGATTGACCATATCTAGACCCACACCTGGATGAGACATAAGGGTGGACACTCTTGGGGCTGAGAGGTTGGGTGAGGTTGGGTGAGCAAACGCAGACCCTTTAAAGTAATACTGCGTGGTACCCATCCCATGGGTCCCAAATCTCCAGGCTCAAGGGCATCTTCCTACATCGAAAACATGCATGAGAAACCCAGAAGATGGTACACCGTGTGATTTTGAAAGGTTTCTAAAACGCACCTCATTTCTCATCTACTTGTGCTCGGTTTCGCCATTCCAGCTACTTTACTAGCAATCTCCCTACTTGGAGAATCAGCACCTTTAACCTCCTGTTCCCTACAGGTTGCAATTTGTCCTGAGGATGAACGGGAAGAGGGGCAACCAATGAGAGAATAGATCTAGGTGTTGGGACAGGCACAGGTCACTCTATTTTCCCAACAGGAAGAAGAATTAACCACAGGTTCAGCCTGCCGCCCAGAAGCAGAATAGGGCCTGAGGCAATCCCGCGCTTTTGCGGCCAGCTCCCAAAAAAGACAGTTGAAAAATGGAGCTCAGGGAAACTGCAATTCACAAACCCGCAGAGTTATAAATGATAACTCTCATCCACAGATATATTGAGGGAAGGCAACGAAGAGGATTTGAAAGCAAGGCAGAATTGCAGGAAACAGATTTCAGGAGGTAGATACGAATCGCCTTTAAAGCACATGAAAAGCGGCAAAACGTCGACAATGATGCCCTTGGCCAAAAAGGGCGTATGCGTTTTTCCTGAATATATTCAGGAAAAACCGCATACGCCCTTTTTGGCCAACCAAGCAACCTGGAAAGGCAAATCAGCGCTACAAAGAAGTCTCGCTTCCCATCGGTGAAAAGGGCCATGCTGCAAAAAGTGTCAAAACCAGAAATGCAGGACAGGCCATGGAGAAATGGCAGCCTTGCTACACTGAGGGGCGGGATGTAAATTGCCAACAGCCACTCTGGAGAAGTGTACGTTGTGTCCTGAAACATGGAAAAAAAACAGCTTAGGGAGCATAGGGCACGTCCACTCATGGGCGTATAAATTGGAAAAACTAAAAATCAGCAAGACACAGGCATCGGAAAGTTTAGGGCTAATCTGTTGACAAGAACCTCCACTTCATGACACCTTAAATATCCCAGGAAAGAGAAAAATGGATAAAGAAGTTGTGGTCCTTATGTACAATGGAATATCACTCAGACATGAAATCAATGTCTCATAAGGCTAGTAGAAGCAAGATGAGTGGACTTAGGTACGACGATTCTAAGTGAAATAAGTCACACAGAAAAAGACACTTATCATAAGCTATCACTTATAGAGGGAATGTAAAAACCGCTACACTTGAACTGAATTACAAAACAGAACAGAGTCACACGTTTAGAAAACACACTATGGCTGCTTAACGGGAATGGTGAGGTGGGGTGATGCATAAAACAAGGGTTTCAAATTCGCTCAGATACCGTTCCATACACCCAATATGTAATAGACAAGACCTACTCCTTGCTCAGTGAACTGGACTCAACACCCCCTATTCACCACACAAGAATATATGTGACTAGTAAGAATCTTAAAACCTATGTATTGATATCTGTCTGGAAGTGAGTCAAGTGGGTGTAAAGCCGCATAAACACAGCCATGAAAAGCAGCTAAACCCCATTATAAAAATAAATTACTTTTAAAAACCCATAAAACAAAGACAGTGAAAGAGAGAGAAATTCTTACAAAATTCGTTCAGAGGCTGTGATGCAACCTGGATTGACCATATCAAGACCCACAGCTGGATGAGACATAAGGGTGGACACTCTTGGGGCTGAGAGGTTGGGTGAGGTTGGGTGAGCAAACGCAGACCCTTTAAAGTAATACTGCGTGGTACCCATCCCATGGGTCCCAAATCTCCAGGTTCAAGGGCATCTTCCTACATCGAAAACATGCATGAGAAACCCAGAAGATGGTACACCGTGTGATTTTGAAAGGTTTCTAAAACGCACCTCATTTCTCATCTCCTTGTGCTCGGTTTCGCCATTCCAGCTACTTTACTAGCAATCTCCCTACTTGGAGAATCAGCACCTTTAACCTCCTGTTCCCTACAGGTTGCAATTTGTCCTGAGGATGAACGGGAAGAGGGGCAACCAATGAGAGACTAGATCTAGGTGTTGGGACAGGCACAGGTCACTCTATTTTCCCAACAGGAAGAAGAATTAACCACAGGCTCAGCCTGCCGCCCAGAAGCAGAATAGGGCCTGAGGCAATCCCGCGCTTTTGCGGCCAGCTCCCAAAAAAGACAGTTGAAAAATGGAGCTCATGGAAACTGCAATTCACAAACCCGCAGAGTTATAAATGATAACTCTCATCCACAGATATATTGAGGGAAGGCAACGAAGAGGATTTGAAAGCAAGGCAGAATTGCAGGAAACAGATTTCAGCAGGTAGATACGAATCGCCTTTAAAGCACATGAAAAGCGGCAAAACGTCGACAATGATGCCCTTGGCCAAAAAGGGCGTATGCGTTTTTTCCTGAATATATTCAGGAAATGCGCATACGCCCTTTTTGGCCAACCAAGCAACCTGGAAAGGCAAATCAGCGCTACAAAGAAATCTCGCTTCCCATCGGTGAAAAGGGCCATGCTGCAAAAAGTGTCAAAACCAGAAATGCAGGACAGGCCATGGAGAAATGGCAGCCTTGCTACACTGATGGGCGGGATGTAAATTGCCAACAGCCACTCTGGAGAAGTGTACGTTGTGTCCTGAAACATGGAAAAAAAACAGCTTAGGGAGCATAGGGCACGTCCACTCATGGGCGTATAAATTGGGAAAACTAAAAATCAGCAAGACACAGGCACCCGAAAGTTTAGGGCTGCTCTGTTGACAAGAACCTCCACTTCATGACACCTTAAATATCCCAGGAAAGAGAAAAATGGATAAAGAAGTTGTGGTCCTTATGTACAATGGAATATCACTCAGACATGAAATCAATGTCTCATAAGGCTAGTAGAAGCAAGATGAGTGGAGTTAGGTACGACGATTCTAAGTGAAATAAGTCACACTGAAAAATACACTTATCATAAGCTATCACTTATAGAGGGAATGTAAAAACCGCTACACTTGAACTGAATTACAAAACAGAACAGAGTCACACGTTTAGAAAACAAACTATGGCTGCTTAACGGGAATGGTGAGGTGGGGTGATGCATAAAACAAGGGTTTCAAATTCGCTCAGATACCGTTCCATACACCCAATATGTAATAGACAAGACCTACTCCTTGCTCAGTGAACTGGACTCAACACCCCCTATTCCCCGCACAAGAATATATGTCACTAGTAAGAATCTTAAAACCTATGTATTGATATCTGTCTGGAAGTGAGTCAAGTGGGTGTAAAGCAGCATTAACACAACCATGAAAAGCAGCTAAACCCCATTATGAAAATAAATTACTTTTAAAAACCCGTAAAACAAAGACAGTGAAAGAGAGAGAAATTCTTACAAAATTCGTTCAGAGGCTGTGATGCAACCTGGATTGACCATATCTAGACCCACACCTGGATGAGACATAAGGGTGGACACTCTTGGGGCTGAGAGGTTGGGTGAGGTTGGGTGAGCAAACGCAGACCCTTTAAAGTAATACTGCGTGGTACCCATCCCATGGGTCCCAAATCTCCAGGCTCAAGGGCATCTTCCTACATCGAAAACATGCATGAGAAACCCAGAAGATGGTACACCGTGTGATTTTGAAAGGTTTCTAAAACGCACCTCATTTCTCATCTACTTGTGCTCGGTTTCGCCATTCCAGCTACTTTACTAGCAATCTCCCTACTTGGAGAATCAGCACCTTTAACCTCCTGTTCCCTACAGGTTGCAATTTGTCCTGAGGATGAACGGGAAGAGGGGCAACCAATGAGAGAATAGATCTAGGTGTTGGGACAGGCACAGGTCACTCTATTTTCCCAACAGGAAGAAGAATTAACCACAGGTTCAGCCTGCCGCCCAGAAGCAGAATAGGGCCTGAGGCAATCCCGCGCTTTTGCGGCCAGCTCCCAAAAAAGACAGTTGAAAAATGGAGCTCAGGGAAACTGCAATTCACAAACCCGCAGAGTTATAAATGATAACTCTCATCCACAGATATATTGAGGGAAGGCAACGAAGAGGATTTGAAAGCAAGGCAGAATTGCAGGAAACAGATTTCAGCAGGTAGATACGAATCGCCTTTAAAGCACATGAAAAGCGGCAAAACGTCGACAATGATGCCCTTGGCCAAAAAGGGCGTATGCGTTTTTCCTGAATATATTCAGGAAAAACCGCATACGCCCTTTTTGGCCAACCAAGCAACCTGGAAAGGCAAATCAGCGCTACAAAGAAGTCTCGCTTCCCATCGGTGAAAAGGGCCATGCTGCAAAAAGTGTCAAAACCAGAAATGCAGGACAGGCCATGGAGAAATGGCAGCCTTGCTACACTGATGGGCGGGATGTAAATTGCCAACAGCCACTCTGGAGAAGTGTACGTTGTGTCCTGAAACATGGAAAAAAAACAGCTTAGGGAGCATAGGGCACGTCCACTCATGGGCGTATAAATTGGAAAAACTAAAAATCAGCAAGACACAGGCATCGGAAAGTTTAGGGCTAATCTGTTGACAAGAACCTCCACTTCATGACACCTTAAATATCCCAGGAAAGAGAAAAATGGATAAAGAAGTTGTGGTCCTTATGTACAATGGAATATCACTCAGACATGAAATCAATGTCTCATAAGGCTAGTAGAAGCAAGATGAGTGGACTTAGGTACGACGATTCTAAGTGAAATAAGTCACACAGAAAAAGACACTTATCATAAGCTATCACTTATAGAGGGAATGTAAAAACCGCTACACTTGAACTGAATTACAAAACAGAACAGAGTCACACGTTTAGAAAACACACTATGGCTGCTTAACGGGAATGGTGAGGTGGGGTGATGCATAAAACAAGGGTTTCAAATTCGCTCAGATACCGTTCCATACACCCAATATGTAATAGACAAGACCTACTCCTTGCTCAGTGAACTGGACTCAACACCCCCTATTCCCTGCACAAGAATATATGTGACTAGTAAGAATCTTAAAACCTATGTATTGATATCTGTCTGGAAGTGAGTCAAGTGGGTGTAAAGCCGCATAAACACAGCCATGAAAAACAGCTAAACCCCATTATAAAAATAAATTACTTTTAAAAACCCATAAAACAAAGACAGTGAAAGAGAGAGAAATTCTTACAAAATTCGTTCAGAGGCTGTGATGCAACCTGGATTGACCATATCAAGACCCACAGCTGGATGAGACATAAGGGTGGACACTCTTGGGGCTGAGAGGTTGGGTGAGGTTGGGTGAGCAAACGCAGACCCTTTAAAGTAATACTGCGTGGTACCCATCCCATGGGTCCCAAATCTCCAGGTTCAAGGGCATCTTCCTACATCGAAAACATGCATGAGAAACCCAGAAGATGGTACACCGTGTGATTTTGAAAGGTTTCTAAAACGCACCTCATTTCTCATCTCCTTGTGCTCGGTTTCGCCATTCCAGCTACTTTACTAGCAATCTCCCTACTTGGAGAATCAGCACCTTTAACCTCCTGTTCCCTACAGGTTGCAATTTGTCCTGAGGATGAACGGGAAGAGGGGCAACCAATGAGAGACTAGATCTAGGTGTTGGGACAGGCACAGGTCACTCTATTTTCCCAACAGGAAGAAGAATTAGCCACAGGCTCAGCCTGCCGCCCAGAAACAGAATAGGGCCTGAGGCAATCCCGCGCTTTTGCGGCCAGCTCCCAAAAAGGACAGTTGAAAAATGGAGCTCAGGGAAACTGCAATTCACAAACCCGCAGAGTTATAAATGATAACTCTCATCCACAGATATATTGAGGGAAGGCAACGAAGAGGATTTGAAAGCAAGGCAGAATTGCAGGAAACAGATTTCAGCAGGTAGATACGAATCGCCTTTAAAGCACATGAAAAGCGGCAAAACGTCCACAATGATGCCCTTGGCCAAAAAGGGCGTATGCGTTTTTTCCTGAATATATTCAGGAAAAAACGCATACGCCCTTTTGAGCCAACCAAGCAACCTGGAAAGGCTAATCAGCGCTACAAAGAAGTCTCGCTTCCCATCGGTCAAAAGGGCCATGCTGCAAAAAGTGTCAAAACCAGAAATGCAGGACAGGCCATGGAGAAATGGCAGCCTTGCTACACTGATGGGCGGGATGTAAATTGCCAACAACCACTCTGGAGAAGTGTACGTTGTGTCCTGAAACATGGAAAAAAAACAGCTTAGGGAGCATAGGGCACGTCCACTCATGGGCGTATAAATTGGAAAAACTAAAAATCAGCAAGACACAGGCACCGGAAAGTTTAGGGCTGCTCTGTTGACAAGAACCTCCACTTCATGACACCTTAAATATCCCAGGAAAGAGAAAAATGGATAAAGAAGTTGTGGTCCTTATGTACAATGGAATATCACTCAGACATGAAATCAATGTCTCATAAGGCTAGTAGAAGCAAGATGAGTGGAGTTAGGTACGACGATTCTAAGTGAAATAAGTCACACAGAAAAAGACACTTATCATAAGCTACCACTTATAGAGGGAATGTAAAAACCGCTACACTTGAACTGAATTACAAAACAGAACAGAGTCACACGTTTAGAAAACACACTATGGCTGCTTAACGGGAATGGTGAGGTGGGGTAATGCATAAAACAAGGGTTTCAAATTCGCTCAGATACCGTTCCATACACCCAATATGTAATAGACAAGACCTACTCCTTGCTCAGTGAACTGGACTCAACACCCCCTATTCCCCGCACAAGAATATATGTGACTAGTAAGAATCTTAAAACCTATGTATTGATATCTGTCTGGAAGTGAGTCAAGTGGGTGTAAAGCCGCATAAACACAACCATGAAAAGCAGCTAAACCCCATTATGAAAATAAATTACTTTTAAAAATCCGTAAAACAAAGACAGTGAAAGAGAGAGAAATTCTTACAAAATTCGTTCAGAGGCTGTGATGCAACCTGGATTGACCATATCAAGACCCACAGCTGGATGAGACATAAGGGTGGACACTCTTGGGGCTGAGAGGTTGGGTGAGGTTGGGTGAGCAAACGCAGACCCTTTAAAGTAATACTGCGTGGTACCCATCCCATGGGTCCCAAATCTCCAGGTTCAAGGGCATCTTCCTACATCGAAAACATGCATGAGAAACCCAGAAGATGGTACACCGTGTGATTTTGAAAGGTTTCTAAAACGCACCTCATTTCTCATCTCCTTGTGCTCGGTTTCGCCATTCCAGCTACTTTACTAGCAATCTCCCTACTTGGAGAATCAGCACCTTTAACCTCCTGTTCCCTACAGGTTGCAATTTGTCCTGAGGATGAACGGGAAGAGGGGCAACCAATGAGAGACTAGATCTAGGTGTTGGGACAGGCACAGGTCACTCTATTTTCCCAACAGGAAGAAGAATTAACCACAGGCTCAGCCTGCCGCCCAGAAGCAGAATAGGGCCTGAGGCAATCCCGCGCTTTTGCGGCCAGCTCCCAAAAAAGACAGTTGAAAAATGGAGCTCATGGAAACTGCAATTCACAAACCCGCAGAGTTATAAATGATAACTCTCATCCACAGATATATTGAGGGAAGGCAACGAAGAGGATTTGAAAGCAAGGCAGAATTGCAGGAAACAGATTTCAGCAGGTAGATACGAATCGCCTTTAAAGCACATGAAAAGCGGCAAAACGTCGACAATGATACCCTTGGCCAAAAAGGGCGTATGCGTTTTTTCCTGAATATATTCAGGAAATGCGCATACGCCCTTTTTGGCCAACCAAGCAACCTGGAAAGGCAAATCAGCGCTACAAAGAAATCTCGCTTCCCATCGGTGAAAAGGGCCATGCTGCAAAAAGTGTCAAAACCAGAAATGCAGGACAGGCCATGGAGAAATGGCAGCCTTGCTACACTGATGGGCGGGATGTAAATTGCCAACAGCCACTCTGGAGAAGTGTACGTTGTGTCCTGAAACATGGAAAAAAAACAGCTTAGGGAGCATAGGGCACGTCCACTCATGGGCGTATAAATTGGGAAAACTAAAAATCAGCAAGACACAGGCACCCGAAAGTTTAGGGCTGCTCTGTTGACAAGAACCTCCACTTCATGACACCTTAAATATCCCAGGAAAGAGAAAAATGGATAAAGAAGTTGTGGTCCTTATGTACAATGGAATATCACTCAGACATGAAATCAATGTCTCATAAGGCTAGTAGAAGCAAGATGAGTGGAGTTAGGTACGACGATTCTAAGTGAAATAAGTCACACTGAAAAATACACTTATCATAAGCTATCACTTATAGAGGGAATGTAAAAACCGCTACACTTGAACTGAATTACAAAACAGAACAGAGTCACACGTTTAGAAAACAAACTATGGCTGCTTAACGGGAATGGTGAGGTGGGGTGATGCATAAAACAAGGGTTTCAAATTCGCTCAGATACCGTTCCATACACCCAATATGTAATAGACAAGACCTACTCCTTGCTCAGTGAACTGGACTCAACACCCCCTATTCCCCGCACAAGAATATATGTCACTAGTAAGAATCTTAAAACCTATGTATTGATATCTGTCTGGAAGTGAGTCAAGTGGGTGTAAAGCAGCATTAACACAACCATGAAAAGCAGCTAAACCCCATTATGAAAATAAATTACTTTTAAAAACCCGTAAAACAAAGACAGTGAAAGAGAGAGAAATTCTTACAAAATTCGTTCAGAGGCTGTGATGCAACCTGGATTGACCATATCTAGACCCACACCTGGATGAGACATAAGGGTGGACACTCTTGGGGCTGAGAGGTTGGGTGAGGTTGGGTGAGCAAACGCAGACCCTTTAAAGTAATACTGCGTGGTACCCATCCCATGGGTCCCAAATCTCCAGGCTCAAGGGCATCTTCCTACATCGAAAACATGCATGAGAAACCCAGAAGATGGTACACCGTGTGATTTTGAAAGGTTTCTAAAACGCACCTCATTTCTCATCTACTTGTGCTCGGTTTCGCCATTCCAGCTACTTTACTAGCAATCTCCCTACTTGGAGAATCAGCACCTTTAACCTCCTGTTCCCTACAGGTTGCAATTTGTCCTGAGGATGAACGGGAAGAGGGGCAACCAATGAGAGAATAGATCTAGGTGTTGGGACAGGCACAGGTCACTCTATTTTCCCAACAGGAAGAAGAATTAACCACAGGTTCAGCCTGCCGCCCAGAAGCAGAATAGGGCCTGAGGCAATCCCGCGCTTTTGCGGCCAGCTCCCAAAAAAGACAGTTGAAAAATGGAGCTCAGGGAAACTGCAATTCACAAACCCGCAGAGTTATAAATGATAACTCTCATCCACAGATATATTGAGGGAAGGCAACGAAGAGGATTTGAAAGCAAGGCAGAATTGCAGGAAACAGATTTCAGGAGGTAGATACGAATCGCCTTTAAAGCACATGAAAAGCGGCAAAACGTCGACAATGATGCCCTTGGCCAAAAAGGGCGTATGCGTTTTTCCTGAATATATTCAGGAAAAACCGCATACGCCCTTTTTGGCCAACCAAGCAACCTGGAAAGGCAAATCAGCGCTACAAAGAAGTCTCGCTTCCCATCGGTGAAAAGGGCCATGCTGCAAAAAGTGTCAAAACCAGAAATGCAGGACAGGCCATGGAGAAATGGCAGCCTTGCTACACTGAGGGGCGGGATGTAAATTGCCAACAGCCACTCTGGAGAAGTGTACGTTGTGTCCTGAAACATGGAAAAAAAACAGCTTAGGGAGCATAGGGCACGTCCACTCATGGGCGTATAAATTGGAAAAACTAAAAATCAGCAAGACACAGGCATCGGAAAGTTTAGGGCTAATCTGTTGACAAGAACCTCCACTTCATGACACCTTAAATATCCCAGGAAAGAGAAAAATGGATAAAGAAGTTGTGGTCCTTATGTACAATGGAATATCACTCAGACATGAAATCAATGTCTCATAAGGCTAGTAGAAGCAAGATGAGTGGACTTAGGTACGACGATTCTAAGTGAAATAAGTCACACAGAAAAAGACACTTATCATAAGCTATCACTTATAGAGGGAATGTAAAAACCGCTACACTTGAACTGAATTACAAAACAGAACAGAGTCACACGTTTAGAAAACACACTATGGCTGCTTAACGGGAATGGTGAGGTGGGGTGATGCATAAAACAAGGGTTTCAAATTCGCTCAGATACCGTTCCATACACCCAATATGTAATAGACAAGACCTACTCCTTGCTCAGTGAACTGGACTCAACACCCCCTATTCACCACACAAGAATATATGTGACTAGTAAGAATCTTAAAACCTATGTATTGATATCTGTCTGGAAGTGAGTCAAGTGGGTGTAAAGCCGCATAAACACAGCCATGAAAAGCAGCTAAACCCCATTATAAAAATAAATTACTTTTAAAAACCCATAAAACAAAGACAGTGAAAGAGAGAGAAATTCTTACAAAATTCGTTCAGAGGCTGTGATGCAACCTGGATTGACCATATCAAGACCCACAGCTGGATGAGACATAAGGGTGGACACTCTTGGGGCTGAGAGGTTGGGTGAGGTTGGGTGAGCAAACGCAGACCCTTTAAAGTAATACTGCGTGGTACCCATCCCATGGGTCCCAAATCTCCAGGTTCAAGGGCATCTTCCTACATCGAAAACATGCATGAGAAACCCAGAAGATGGTACACCGTGTGATTTTGAAAGGTTTCTAAAACGCACCTCATTTCTCATCTCCTTGTGCTCGGTTTCGCCATTCCAGCTACTTTACTAGCAATCTCCCTACTTGGAGAATCAGCACCTTTAACCTCCTCTTCCCTACAGGTTGCAATTTGTCCTGAGGATGAACGGGAAGAGGGGCAACCAATGAGAGACTAGATCTAGGTGTTGGGACATGCACAGGTCACTCTATTTTCCCAACAGGAAGAAGAATTAACCACAGGCTCAGCCTGCCGCCCAGAAACAGAATAGGGCCTGAGGCAATCCCGCGCTTTTGCGGCCAGCTCCCAAAAAAGACAGTTGAAAAATGGAGCTCAGGGAAACTGCAATTCACAAACCCGCAGAGTTATAAATGATAACTCTCATCCACAGATATATTGAGGGAAGGCAACGAAGAGGATTTGAAAGCAAGGCAGAATTGCAGGAAACAGATTTCAGGAGGTAGATACGAATCGCCTTTAAAGCACATGAAAAGCGGCAAAACGTCGACAATGATGCCCTTGGCCAAAAAGGGCGTATGCGTTTTTTCCTGAATATATTCAGGAAAAAACGCATACGCCCTTTTGAGCCAACCAAGCAACCTGGAAAGGCTAATCAGCGCTACAAAGAAGTCTCGCTTCCCATCGGTCAAAAGGGCCATGCTGCAAAAAGTGTCAAAACCAGAAATGCAGGACAGGCCATGGAGAAATGGCAGCCTTGCTACACTGATGGGCGGGATGTAAATTGCCAACAACCACTCTGGAGAAGTGTACGTTGTGTCCTGAAACATGGAAAAAAAACAGCTTAGGGAGCATAGGGCACGTCCACTCATGGGCGTATAAATTGGAAAAACTAAAAATCAGCAAGACACAGGCACCGGAAAGTTTAGGGCGGCTCTGTTGACAAGAACCTCCACTTCATGACAACTTAAATATCCCAGGAAAGAGAAAAATGGATAAAGAAGTTGTGGTCCTTATGTACAATGGAATATCACTCAGACATGAAATCAATGTCTCATAAGGCTAGTAGAAGCAAGATGAGTGGAGTTAGGTACGACGATTCTAAGTGAAAAAAGTCACACAGAAAAAGACACTTATCATAAGCTACCACTTATAGAGGGAATGTAAAAACCGCTACACTTGAACTGAATTACAAAACAGAACAGAGTCACACGTTTAGAAAACACACTATGGCTGCTTAACGGGAATGGTGAGGTGGGGTGATGCATAAAACAAGGGTTTCAAATTCGCTCAGATACCGTTCCATACACCCAATATGTAATAGACAAGACCTACTCCTTGCTCAGTGAACTGGACTCAACACCCCCTATTCCCTGCACAAGAATATATGTGACTAGTAAGAATCTTAAAACCTATGTATTGATATCTGTCTGGAAGTGAGTCAAGTGGGTGTAAAGCCGCATAAACACAGCCATGAAAAGCAGCTAAACCCCATTATAAAAATAAATTACTTTTAAAAACCCATAAAACAAAGACAGTGAAAGAGAGAGAAATTCTTACAAAATTCGTTCAGAGGCTGTGATGCAACCTGGATTGACCATATCAAGACCCACAGCTGGATGAGACATAAGGGTGGACACTCTTGGGGCTGAGAGGTTGGGTGAGGTTGGGTGAGCAAACGCAGACCCTTTAAAGTAATACTGCGTGGTACCCATCCCATGGGTCCCAAATCTCCAGGTTCAAGGGCATCTTCCTACATCGAAAACATGCATGAGAAACCCAGAAGATGGTACACCGTGTGATTTTGAAAGGTTTCTAAAACGCACCTCATTTCTCATCTCCTTGTGCTCGGTTTCGCCATTCCAGCTACTTTACTAGCAATCTCCCTACTTGGAGAATCAGCACCTTTAACCTCCTCTTCCCTACAGGTTGCAATTTGTCCTGAGGATGAACGGGAAGAGGGGCAACCAATGAGAGACTAGATCTAGGTGTTGGGACATGCACAGGTCACTCTATTTTCCCAACAGGAAGAAGAATTAACCACAGGCTCAGCCTGCCGCCCAGAAACAGAATAGGGCCTGAGGCAATCCCGCGCTTTTGCGGCCAGCTCCCAAAAAAGACAGTTGAAAAATGGAGCTCAGGGAAACTGCAATTCACAAACCCGCAGAGTTATAAATGATAACTCTCATCCACAGATATATTGAGGGAAGGCAACGAAGAGGATTTGAAAGCAAGGCAGAATTGCAGGAAACAGATTTCAGGAGGTAGATACGAATCGCCTTTAAAGCACATGAAAAGCGGCAAAACGTCGACAATGATGCCCTTGGCCAAAAAGGGCGTATGCGTTTTTTCCTGAATATATTCAGGAAAAAACGCATACGCCCTTTTGAGCCAACCAAGCAACCTGGAAAGGCTAATCAGCGCTACAAAGAAGTCTCGCTTCCCATCGGTCAAAAGGGCCATGCTGCAAAAAGTGTCAAAACCAGAAATGCAGGACAGGCCATGGAGAAATGGCAGCCTTGCTACACTGATGGGCGGGATGTAAATTGCCAACAACCACTCTGGAGAAGTGTACGTTGTGTCCTGAAACATGGAAAAAAAACAGCTTAGGGAGCATAGGGCACGTCCACTCATGGGCGTATAAATTGGAAAAACTAAAAATCAGCAAGACACAGGCACCGGAAAGTTTAGGGCGGCTCTGTTGACAAGAACCTCCACTTCATGACAACTTAAATATCCCAGGAAAGAGAAAAATGGATAAAGAAGTTGTGGTCCTTATGTACAATGGAATATCACTCAGACATGAAATCAATGTCTCATAAGGCTAGTAGAAGCAAGATGAGTGGAGTTAGGTACGACGATTCTAAGTGAAAAAAGTCACACAGAAAAAGACACTTATCATAAGCTACCACTTATAGAGGGAATGTAAAAACCGCTACACTTGAACTGAATTACAAAACAGAACAGAGTCACACGTTTAGAAAACACACTATGGCTGCTTAACGGGAATGGTGAGGTGGGGTGATGCATAAAACAAGGGTTTCAAATTCGCTCAGATACCGTTCCATACACCCAATATGTAATAGACAAGACCTACTCCTTGCTCAGTGAACTGGACTCAACACCCCCTATTCCCTGCACAAGAATATATGTGACTAGTAAGAATCTTAAAACCTATGTATTGATATCTGTCTGGAAGTGAGTCAAGTGGGTGTAAAGCCGCATAAACACAGCCATGAAAAGCAGCTAAACCCCATTATAAAAATAAATTACTTTTAAAAACCCATAAAACAAAGACAGTGAAAGAGAGAGAAATTCTTACAAAATTCGTTCAGAGGCTGTGATGCAACCTGGATTGACCATATCAAGACCCACAGCTGGATGAGACATAAGGGTGGACACTCTTGGGGCTGAGAGGTTGGGTGAGGTTGGGTGAGCAAACGCAGACCCTTTAAAGTAATACTGCGTGGTACCCATCCCATGGGTCCCAAATCTCCAGGTTCAAGGGCATCTTCCTACATCGAAAACATGCATGAGAAACCCAGAAGATGGTACACCGTGTGATTTTGAAAGGTTTCTAAAACGCACCTCATTTCTCATCTCCTTGTGCTCGGTTTCGCCATTCCAGCTACTTTACTAGCAATCTCCCTACTTGGAGAATCAGCACCTTTAACCTCCTCTTCCCTACAGGTTGCAATTTGTCCTGAGGATGAACGGGAAGAGGGGCAACCAATGAGAGACTAGATCTAGGTGTTGGGACATGCACAGGTCACTCTATTTTCCCAACAGGAAGAAGAATTAACCACAGGCTCAGCCTGCCGCCCAGAAACAGAATAGGGCCTGAGGCAATCCCGCGCTTTTGCGGCCAGCTCCCAAAAAAGACAGTTGAAAAATGGAGCTCAGGGAAACTGCAATTCACAAACCCGCAGAGTTATAAATGATAACTCTCATCCACAGATATATTGAGGGAAGGCAACGAAGAGGATTTGAAAGCAAGGCAGAATTGCAGGAAACAGATTTCAGGAGGTAGATACGAATCGCCTTTAAAGCACATGAAAAGCGGCAAAACGTCGACAATGATGCCCTTGGCCAAAAAGGGCGTATGCGTTTTTTCCTGAATATATTCAGGAAAAAACGCATACGCCCTTTTGAGCCAACCAAGCAACCTGGAAAGGCTAATCAGCGCTACAAAGAAGTCTCGCTTCCCATCGGTCAAAAGGGCCATGCTGCAAAAAGTGTCAAAACCAGAAATGCAGGACAGGCCATGGAGAAATGGCAGCCTTGCTACACTGATGGGCGGGATGTAAATTGCCAACAACCACTCTGGAGAAGTGTACGTTGTGTCCTGAAACATGGAAAAAAAACAGCTTAGGGAGCATAGGGCACGTCCACTCATGGGCGTATAAATTGGAAAAACTAAAAATCAGCAAGACACAGGCACCGGAAAGTTTAGGGCGGCTCTGTTGACAAGAACCTCCACTTCATGACAACTTAAATATCCCAGGAAAGAGAAAAATGGATAAAGAAGTTGTGGTCCTTATGTACAATGGAATATCACTCAGACATGAAATCAATGTCTCATAAGGCTAGTAGAAGCAAGATGAGTGGAGTTAGGTACGACGATTCTAAGTGAAAAAAGTCACACAGAAAAAGACACTTATCATAAGCTACCACTTATAGAGGGAATGTAAAAACCGCTACACTTGAACTGAATTACAAAACAGAACAGAGTCACACGTTTAGAAAACACACTATGGCTGCTTAACGGGAATGGTGAGGTGGGGTGATGCATAAAACAAGGGTTTCAAATTCGCTCAGATACCGTTCCATACACCCAATATGTAATAGACAAGACCTACTCCTTGCTCAGTGAACTGGACTCAACACCCCCTATTCCCTGCACAAGAATATATGTGACTAGTAAGAATCTTAAAACCTATGTATTGATATCTGTCTGGAAGTGAGTCAAGTGGGTGTAAAGCCGCATAAACACAGCCATGAAAAGCAGCTAAACCCCATTATAAAAATAAATTACTTTTAAAAACCCATAAAACAAAGACAGTGAAAGAGAGAGAAATTCTTACAAAATTCGTTCAGAGGCTGTGATGCAACCTGGATTGACCATATCAAGACCCACAGCTGGATGAGACATAAGGGTGGACACTCTTGGGGCTGAGAGGTTGGGTGAGGTTGGGTGAGCAAACGCAGACCCTTTAAAGTAATACTGCGTGGTACCCATCCCATGGGTCCCAAATCTCCAGGTTCAAGGGCATCTTCCTACATCGAAAACATGCATGAGAAACCCAGAAGATGGTACACCGTGTGATTTTGAAAGGTTTCTAAAACGCACCTCATTTCTCATCTCCTTGTGCTCGGTTTCGCCATTCCAGCTACTTTACTAGCAATCTCCCTACTTGGAGAATCAGCACCTTTAACCTCCTCTTCCCTACAGGTTGCAATTTGTCCTGAGGATGAACGGGAAGAGGGGCAACCAATGAGAGACTAGATCTAGGTGTTGGGACATGCACAGGTCACTCTATTTTCCCAACAGGAAGAAGAATTAACCACAGGCTCAGCCTGCCGCCCAGAAACAGAATAGGGCCTGAGGCAATCCCGCGCTTTTGCGGCCAGCTCCCAAAAAAGACAGTTGAAAAATGGAGCTCAGGGAAACTGCAATTCACAAACCCGCAGAGTTATAAATGATAACTCTCATCCACAGATATATTGAGGGAAGGCAACGAAGAGGATTTGAAAGCAAGGCAGAATTGCAGGAAACAGATTTCAGGAGGTAGATACGAATCGCCTTTAAAGCACATGAAAAGCGGCAAAACGTCGACAATGATGCCCTTGGCCAAAAAGGGCGTATGCGTTTTTTCCTGAATATATTCAGGAAAAAACGCATACGCCCTTTTGAGCCAACCAAGCAACCTGGAAAGGCTAATCAGCGCTACAAAGAAGTCTCGCTTCCCATCGGTCAAAAGGGCCATGCTGCAAAAAGTGTCAAAACCAGAAATGCAGGACAGGCCATGGAGAAATGGCAGCCTTGCTACACTGATGGGCGGGATGTAAATTGCCAACAACCACTCTGGAGAAGTGTACGTTGTGTCCTGAAACATGGAAAAAAAACAGCTTAGGGAGCATAGGGCACGTCCACTCATGGGCGTATAAATTGGAAAAACTAAAAATCAGCAAGACACAGGCACCGGAAAGTTTAGGGCGGCTCTGTTGACAAGAACCTCCACTTCATGACAACTTAAATATCCCAGGAAAGAGAAAAATGGATAAAGAAGTTGTGGTCCTTATGTACAATGGAATATCACTCAGACATGAAATCAATGTCTCATAAGGCTAGTAGAAGCAAGATGAGTGGAGTTAGGTACGACGATTCTAAGTGAAAAAAGTCACACAGAAAAAGACACTTATCATAAGCTATCACTTATAGAGGGAATGTAAAAACCGCTACACTTGAACTGAATTACAAAACAGAACAGAGTCACACGTTTAGAAAACACACTATGGCTGCTTAACGGGAATGGTGAGGTGGGGTGATGCATAAAACAAGGGTTTCAAATTCGCTCAGATACCGTTCCATACACCCAATATGTAATAGACAAGACCTACTCCTTGCTCAGTGAACTGGACTCAACACCCCCTATTCCCCGCACAAGAATATATGTGACTAGTAAGAATCTTAAAACCTATGTATTGATATCTGTCTGGAAGTGAGTCAAGTGGGTGTAAAGCCGCATAAACACAGCCATGAAAAGCAGCTAAACCCCATTATAAAAATAAATTACTTTTAAAAACCCATAAAACAAAGACAGTGAAAGAGAGAGAAATTCTTACAAAATTCGTTCAGAGGCTGTGATGCAACCTGGATTGACCATATCAAGACCCACAGCTGGATGAGACATAAGGGTGGACACTCTTGGGGCTGAGAGGTTGGGTGAGGTTGGGTGAGCAAACGCAGACCCTTTAAAGTAATACTGCGTGGTACCCATCCCATGGGTCCCAAATCTCCAGGTTCAAGGGCATCTTCCTACATCGAAAACATGCATGAGAAACCCAGAAGATGGTACACCGTGTGATTTTGAAAGGTTTCTAAAACGCACCTCATTTCTCATCTCCTTGTGCTCGGTTTCGCCATTCCAGCTACTTTACTAGCAATCTCCCTACTTGGAGAATCAGCACCTTTAACCTCCTCTTCCCTACAGGTTGCAATTTGTCCTGAGGATGAACGGGAAGAGGGGCAACCAATGAGAGACTAGATCTAGGTGTTGGGACATGCACAGGTCACTCTATTTTCCCAACAGGAAGAAGAATTAACCACAGGCTCAGCCTGCCGCCCAGAAACAGAATAGGGCCTGAGGCAATCCCGCGCTTTTGCGGCCAGTTCCCAAAAAAGACAGTTGAAAAATGGAGCTCAGGGAAACTGCAATTCACAAACCCGCAGAGTTATAAATGATAACTCTCATCCACAGATATATTGAGGGAAGGCAACGAAGAGGATTTGAAAGCAAGGCAGAATTGCAGGAAACAGATTTCAGGAGGTAGATACGAATCGCCTTTAAAGCACATGAAAAGCGGCAAAACGTCGACAATGATGCCCTTGGCCAAAAAGGGCGTATGCGTTTTTTCCTGAATATATTCAGGAAAAAACGCATACGCCCTTTTGAGCCAACCAAGCAACCTGGAAAGGCTAATCAGCGCTACAAAGAAGTCTCGCTTCCCATCGGTCAAAAGGGCCATGCTGCAAAAAGTGTCAAAACCAGAAATGCAGGACAGGCCATGGAGAAATGGCAGCCTTGCTACACTGATGGGCGGGATGTAAATTGCCAACAACCACTCTGGAGAAATGTACGTTGTGTCCTGAAACATGGAAAAAAAACAGCTTAGGGAGCATAGGGCACGTCCACTCATGGGCGTATAAATTGGAAAAACTAAAAATCAGCAAGACACAGGCACCGGAAAGTTTAGGGCGGCTCTGTTGACAAGAACCTCCACTTCATGACAACTTAAATATCCCAGGAAAGAGAAAAATGGATAAAGAAGTTGTGGTCCTTATGTACAATGGAATATCACTCAGACATGAAATCAATGTCTCATAAGGCTAGTAGAAGCAAGATGAGTGGAGTTAGGTACGACGATTCTAAGTGAAAAAAGTCACACAGAAAAAGACACTTATCATAAGCTACCACTTATAGAGGGAATGTAAAAACCGCTACACTTGAACTGAATTACAAAACAGAACAGAGTCACACGTTTAGAAAACACACTATGGCTGCTTAACGGGAATGGTGAGGTGGGGTGATGCATAAAACAAGGGTTTCAAATTCGCTCAGATACCGTTCCATACACCCAATATGTAATAGACAAGACCTACTCCTTGCTCAGTGAACTGGACTCAACACCCCCTATTCCCTGCACAAGAATATATGTGACTAGTAAGAATCTTAAAACCTATGTATTGATATCTGTCTGGAAGTGAGTCAAGTGGGTGTAAAGCCGCATAAACACAGCCATGAAAAGCAGCTAAACCCCATTATAAAAATAAATTACTTTTAAAAACCCATAAAACAAAGACAGTGAAAGAGAGAGAAATTCTTACAAAATTCGTTCAGAGGCTGTGATGCAACCTGGATTGACCATATCAAGACCCACAGCTGGATGAGACATAAGGGTGGACACTCTTGGGGCTGAGAGGTTGGGTGAGGTTGGGTGAGCAAACGCAGACCCTTTAAAGTAATACTGCGTGGTACCCATCCCATGGGTCCCAAATCTCCAGGTTCAAGGGCATCTTCCTACATCGAAAACATGCATGAGAAACCCAGAAGATGGTACACCGTGTGATTTTGAAAGGTTTCTAAAACGCACCTCATTTCTCATCTCCTTGTGCTCGGTTTCGCCATTCCAGCTACTTTACTAGCAATCTCCCTA